>NC_056747.1:599945024-600010024 GCF_019279795.1 Protopterus annectens
AGGAAACTCACGCAAACTCAGGAAGGACATGCAGACTCCATATGCAAGACACCCAAGCTGAGAATTGAACCAAAGAACCTCTTGCTGTAAGATGACAATGCTAACCTCTCCACCACTGTACCACCCAAGTTGTGATTTTTGGTGGAGGCCAGGGACATTGCATGAGAGGGTGCAGCTAAGGAGGGCTAGGATGGGGGGCATGGCTGAGCTGTTCTGGGGAGAATGCCTATAAAACTCTACACTTTTTACTTTAGCTAGTAGTACATCACATCATCTAAAACTCATATACTACCAAGAATAATAATCAGCTATTTCCTATCATAACTACTTGTTATGTGCTCTCAGCATGGATGCCATCCATCCATGTGAAGCAGAGTTCATCCCTAAGCCAATTCAAGTAGAACTTGGACAATTGGATGGGAAAGCAGAAATTCATCCCTGGTTTGGCACCTATGTCTCTAATGCACACAGGTAACCTGTAAATGGTTCATCTCCCAAACCCATGCTTACACTTATCAAGGGTATAAGACCTTTCAGAGATTTAAGATGCATGGCTAGGCTTAAAAAGGCGCTTGTGATTGTTAGCCTAGTAAAAACCTATAAACCTAAGAACCTAAAACTTACCTCTCAGTCTTCACATCTTTCCACTTTAGAGGTGACTCTCTACGTTGGAAGGTGGTTATTATCAGTAACTCAATCCTCTCTAATATACACACACAAATATATATATATATATATATATATATATATATATATATATATATATATATATATATTTATATATAGGTCCCCTGCATTTTACTGAACATTTATTTCTTCAAGAAATGAAATGCAGGGTGTGATATAATGTTAAGGGTATAGTTGGCTGAATAGTGGATATGTAGAAGATATGGAATGTCAATACAGGTAAGTGGTGTTGGAGGGTTGAAAGCATCTGTCAATATGTATGTGAATTAGCATTAGGGTCAGAGATGAGTGAAGGATGGGTGTTGTATGTCTTTGTGTGAGTCTGTATATTTTAAGCTAAGGGCAAGGGGTAGGTTAGGGGATAGGCGTAATGTTGTTTGTGTGTATTTGTGGATGCCTGTGTGTCTGAGTCTGTCTTATGTATTGGTAGTGTTACTGGAAAGTGTTTGTGATGTTAAGGTGTAAGGTTACAGGTGGTGGATGGGGCAGCATTAGGGTTAGCAGCCATTACTAAATAGGGCAGATCAAGCAAATTTGAGATTAATGTTATGGGGGGGTAATTTTAATATCAGGTAAAGAAATAGTTTTCCTCTTGATATTAATGTTTTCGGTTTTGGTTTTGTTCACTATTGTGTATGATAAAACATATTTTGTTAGTGTTATACATTCGACATTAGGGTGGTTGCATCATACACAATAGATCCATAAATATATATATATATATATATATATATATATATATATATATATATATATATATATATATATATAGATATACAAATTTAAGGTAGTTTCATATCCTACACCAATATAGAAGACCACCTACACCCCCTGCATGCTGAAACAATGGTGGAAACCTCTTCAACAATTGTGCCAATATATTTAAAATAAGTATGTGTTAAACTTATATCAGCTACCCAGTTCTCCTAACCATATTAAAGTGCTATTCTACTGTATGGTACCTGGTCAGCTCTAAAACTACTCTGCTTATCCACCATCCCACTTATCCAGTACTACACCCATATAGCATCCTACTAGACTCCCAACCACTTGCACTGTAACTCACTTTACTATCTCCCTATCTTCCACTGTCCAGCTCCCACTGGGCTAATCCCCATCTCTACACACACCTTTTACCTCCACATTGAGTACTGCTATCAATTGAGGCCTGCTATCACTATAAACTGACACTCCAACTGCCCCCCACTCCACCACCACCACCACCACCACCTCCCCTCTCACCTCCCATGCCTTACTATCTGCTTAAGTGCTGCTACATCCATACCTATCTCTGCTTCCAGTGTAAGGGCTATAGACTCATCCTCACAACCTTGCACACACAGTCTTCCCTTACCCTGCTTCCAGTCTATGTAACTGTTCACATCACCTTTAAAAAGTATGTGCTAATATAAATTAAATCAAAAGTACAACCCTAGAGCAAAACATCTAGGTTTTTCCTGTCTCAGCTAGCCCTCTCTGATTGTTCCTTGAACAACAGGGCAGCTCCCAGGATGGTGCAATGCCTCCTAGTGGGCTTAGTATGCTAACTGCCTACTCATCCTGAGCCGGCATACATCATCACCCCACTCCCATGATGCCTTGCACTTAACAAAACCCACACTTAGGCTCTAGCACCATTTCTTATCACCCAAACCACAAACACGGTAGAGTGTTAACGCTGACCAGGTAAGACCTCATCATTGGCTGTGTATTACATATCTCGCTGATATTTATGTCTTGGTCCTGCTACTACATTTTTTAAGAGGTCGCAGTATATCTAGTAACAGATATTAACATTACTGACTCTGGATTGCTAATGTTACTTGCAACATTTTTACTGATTTAAGTAGTATTAGGTGTTCAGACTCTGGGTTTATACTGGATTGCTAATGTTACTTGCGACATTTTTACTGATTTTAGTAGTACTATGTGTTCAGAGTTGTAGTGGAACTGGTTTTCAGTTGGTATTCACTATATATTACTGTAATAGGTGGTACTATGACCACAGTTATATCTGCTACTGAGTGTATATTTTAATAGGTGTTTTATATCTGCTGAGTTACCAGTGTAGTTCCTCTACTGGTTCTTGGCCAGACCATGCTGAAGACACACTCTATTACTGTGTGCTGCAAGATGCCTTGATATAGCTACCCTACTGAACTAGATAGCTGAGCTGCCCCCAAAACTGATGTAGACGCTGTCCTGTTTATTTCTCATTTCTTTGCATTTGTTGCATGTTTCTCCCTACTGCAAAAGTGTGCTTGTGATGTAACAAGGTGTATGTATGTATGTATGTTATTGGCCTAACTGGACTGTGCGATTGTTTTCAGGTGATCGCTTGATCCAGTTATCCTTATATGCCCCGTGACATAGCTGCTACTAGCAAAACATAATTTGCGATATAAGAGTGATTGAGAGTAGCAGATGACCACGTGCCTCCCTTATACTTTAAGGCCATCGTTCAACCAGATTGGAGTGCACTGAGTGCCTTGTTGTTAGCTGTACTGCATCCTTGTACTAGAAATAGTCCACGTGCCCTCATTACAATTTAAGAATGGCATTTAACTAGCTTAATGTATATGGAACGCCTTTTTGCTTACTGCACTGTATAGTTTAAAGTTACTGTGGATGCCGTAAATAACAGTTGACCGCATACATTTCCCCTACTATCAGAATGGTTTATTTTTTAATTGGACACGCTGGAATACCTAAGTTTGTTTAAGTTATTTCAGCATAATTAGATCGGAGATCGTGTGAAAACAGGCCTGGATTTGTAATCACCCCAATCTCCAGCGTATTTGATTTCTTTAGCGTTCAAGTAGTGCACGCTATGCTAACAGGACAAGCTTATTAGCTACTTTAAACCCCATAGTCTGACCAATACTGCCAGTAGATGAACTACCTCGTGCCATGATGTTAAGGAATTCCAACACACTGTTACATATGTTGCTAAAACTAGACTTAACTACTATATGACCTAACAAATGTGTAGTCTTCCTGTGAATATATGAAAAGATTTCAAATACCTGTTTACTATCTAAATGTGAAGTTCTGACATAGGATTGAAATAGCTGCTTAACTATTTACATATGGTTATTATATCACTATTTGAAATCCTGCTTTTAACCACCAATGCTGGATTGAACACTGCTATGAGTGAACTGTGATGGTATACTGTTCAAACTGCTTATTATTCTCTTGTCTGCAAGTACTAGTTATTTAATTGTGTCTTAAAATCTTACAGTTTATATTTCAATTCCATCGTCAAACTATTTAATGCACTTTGATGAATTTAAAACTGTTGATTTTGAACTGTGAAGAAACAGTGTTCTAGCTGTTGATACTATCTCCTACCTGTTATTTCCCCTAGGGAATCCTTCTCCATTTCTACTCTTATGTCTCACCACCCTCTCTAAAACTACCTATTTCTCCACTGCTCTCTTTCAACTATATTAACCCCCTCCCTCCACAACTCTCCTACTCATCCCCTTTACTCCATCCTTATTTTACAGGTCCCTGGCACCAAATTTAAGGTAGTTGCATAGCCTACACCAATATAGAAGACACCTATGCCACCTGCATGCTGAAACAATGTTGGAAACCTCTTCAACAACTGTGCCAATATATTTAAAATAAGTATGTGTTAAACTTATATCAGCTACCCAGTTCTCCTAACCATATTAAAGTGCTATTCTACTGTATGGTACCTGGTCAGCTGTAAAACTACTCTGCCTATCCACCATCCCACTTATCCAGTACTACACCCCTATAGCATCCTACTAGACTCCCAACCACTTGCACTGTAACTCACTTTACTATCTCCCTATCTTCCACTGTCCAGCTCCCACTGGGCTAAACCCCATCTCTACACAAACCTTTTATCTCCACACTGAGTACTGCTATCAATTTAGGCCTGCTAGCACTATAACCTGACACTCCAACTGCTCCCCCCTCCACCACCACCACCTCCCCTCTCACCTCCCCTGCCGTACTATCTGCTTAAGTGCTGCTACATCCATACCTATCTCTACTTCCAGTGTAAGGGCTATAGACTCATCCTCACAGCCTTGCACACACACTCTTCTCTTATCCTGCTTCCAGTCTAAGTAACTGTCCACATCACCTTTATAAAGTATGTACTAATATAAATTAAATCAAAAGCACAACCCTAGAGCAAAACATCTAGGTTTTTCCTCTCTCAGCTAGCCCTCTCTGATTGTTCCTTGAACAACAGGGCCACTCCCAGGATGGTGCAACCCCGCTCTGTTCACCCTCGCCACCGCTCGGGCTCACTTCACTCCCCTACCCTACCCCCATTCCCACCCATCCCTGGGTATGAAACCATACTACTAGGAGATTTTAACATAGACAGGCTCACTTGCTTCAGCCACAACCCCTCTAACCACATTAACCTCCATGGGTTCACCCAAATAATATATACCCCCACCAGAACCGACAAAACAACCAAACGACAGTCCATCCTAGACTGGATACTGTCATCCCACCCCACTCTTGTACAACAGTCAGGGACTCTCCCAGACAGTCTAAGTGACCACTAACCAACCTATCTAATTAGGAACAGATCCAACCAATACATCAATCAGCCCAGACTTAGGGTCATACATAACAAAAGAAACTTCATAGCAGCTGATTTTAACAAATCACTACAATCTTACAATTGGACTCCCCTTAAACACCTACACTAGATGAGGCTGTACAATACTTTAATTCCACTTTCATATATATCTTTAAATTCCATGCACCCTCCAGAATTATCAGGATAAAAAACAACTACTGTTGCTCTTTGCAAATTAAATGTATATATGTAAATATTTTTTGATTGCAATTGTCTACTGTATTTTTATCTCTTTTTTACTTCTTTCTAGAAATTTCTAGTTAATAGATACAACTTCCTACACATTGTATTATATGTTTATTTTATGTAATGTGTTGTTCTAATGTAACTGGAGCTTTTCTCCCCAGGCCTCCGCTGTAAATGGACCTCGTCCAGTCGGACCATCCCGGTAAACAAAATTAAAATAAAAATAAATAAACTATGCCCCATGGCTCACAAAGGATACTAAAACTACCATGAAAGATAGGGATAAAAGCTGGACACTATATCAAAAAAACAAAACCTCTACCCTATGATAAAATTATTTGGAACTTAGAAACAAAGCCAAAAGACAAATTAAAGCAAACAAGACCAACTACTATAGAAAACGTCAAGTAAAATTTGCCCACAACCCCCAAAAATTCTGGACTACCATAGCAAGAATACTCTACCCAGGAAAAGCCTCTACCCCTACCCCTGTACTACCAAATAATGAAACCAATATCCCCACCCAATTTAACAATTTTTTCACAGAAACAGTACTAAAACTCTCCAATGCCCAAATAAACACAAACACACCAACACAACTAACCACTCCAACACAGCAGAATAACCAAAACACCCCTACCACCTTCTCCCTGCAGCCAGTCCCTACCAAGATAATATCAGATTTACTTAAGAAATTAAAACCAATCACTCTAGCTACAGACAAGTTGCCTGCTCATTTCCTTCAGATAACAGCAGAAGCTATATCCTATCCTATCTCTATCCTCATCAATAGATCATTATCTGAACACAAAGTACCCACCTTGTGGAAAATCACACACATCATTCCACTTCACAAAGGAGGGAACTGACCAACTATCACCCAATTGCAATCCTATCCCCTTTATCCAAAATACTGGAAAGGGTTGTTCAAACTCAGCTAATACCGTTCCTTCTACAACATAATATCCTCTCCAATACACAACATGGATTTAGATCATCACACAGCACTACCACTGCCCTTCTCTCTTACACCAACATAATCAACCAATACAGGAACAAAGGACTATTTGTATCCTCCATTTTCTTAGACTTATCTAAGGCTTTTGACATGGTGAATCACAACATGCTTCTTCAAACCATGACACAACTAAACATATGCCCATCTACTATACAATGGTTTACCAACTACTTATCAGGTAGGCAACAAGCAGTTCTATGGCAAGATAAACTATCCTCCTTACTGCTAGTCTCTATAGGAGTTCCCCAGGGATCAATCTTAGGCCCACTATTGTTCACCTTCTTCACCAACGACATCTCCTCAACCCTACCCAAAGCCTCAGTAGTGCAGTATGCTGACGATACTACAATTATATGTGCCACCCCCACGATAAATGAACTACACAACCTTACCCAAACTAACTTCTCCCAAGCTGAAACCTGGTTTGCCAACATCAAACTTATACTCAATCCAAGCAAAACAAAACTGATCCTCTTTAAATCTGGAAGACCCCCATCCCTTAAATGAGAACTTTAACTTAATAGCCAAAGGTGATATCCAAATAAAACTTACATCACACACAAAACTACTAGGTGTTGAAATCGACAACCAGCTAAAATTCGACATCCATATAGCCCAGACTATCAAGAAAGTCAACAAAAAACTAGGACTTCTCTATACAAACAAACAATTCATGACTAAACAAACCAAAGCTACTATCACTAGAACCCTTCTCCTGTCTATAGTGCTTGCCTCCCCCATACTAACCAACCTGAACCAAAAAGAACTAAATACTATGTAATTATGTTATAACAAGTTTGCCACAGAATCCACACATAGGTCCCATCACTGTTTATCCCTAAAGCAACTCAAATGGCTTGAACTGCCACATGCACTACTATTCAATCAAATCTCAACAGCACAGAAACTCTTTTACCAACCAGATTTAACCCCAGCACTCCAACATCTAATTCAGCCATATACCAGCTCCAGAGAGCTAAGATCCAGTAACCAGAACCTAATAAAGGTTATTAGACACAAAAATGAAGCAGGCAAATCTCTGTTTGCCAGTACAATTGCCCAAATTTGGAATGCTCTACCAGGCCACATAACTTCTACCTCGACTAAAATATTCAAACACAACCTTAAAAACCACTGTACTAACAATTGGCTCTGCTCATGCTACTCCCCTGGGTAAGCCAAACTAATAATCTGCTAACTTCTCTGTCAAAACTAGCAACTACCATCCTCTAAAGGAATAAACCTTTAAATCTCTATAAACTTCACTGTATTAGTTAACATTCTCAACCTTTTTAAAACAACAGCAATCCGTATGCTAGCTGTATCTTACTTACATGGACAACTGTAATTATTGTCTGAACACAAAATATTGCCTTTACCTGTTCCTTTGTGTCACGGCTTTATACTTACTTGATATTTTCATAAGATTGTTGTATAAATGAAACAGTTATGTATAACAAAGACTCTGCATTGTACTTCTTCCTTGAACAATTTTGGAAATTATACTTGGCGCTTTTTTGCTTTAACTGTTTAGTAAATGATACTTGGAGCTTTTCTCCCTGGGCCTCCGCTGAAAATGGACATGTGTCCAGTTGGACTATCCCGGTAAACAAATGTAAAATAAAATATATAATACAACATTTTAATGCAGCTTTTCCTGCTCAAAAGCCTTTGACTAAATAAAGACTAATAATTTTATATATATATATATATATATATATATATATATATATATATATATATATGTATACACACACACACATCTCTCTCTCTCTCTCTCTCTCTATATATATATATATATATATATATATATATATATATATATATATTTTTTTTTTTTTTTTTTTTTTCCATATTTGCATGGCATTAGGGTGTCACATCAACAGTGACCATCAACTAGAGGCACTGTTCACAGTAACAGGTATCATCTATACTTCAATACAGATCTCTCAAGTGTGTTACATTTAAAATGGTTGCTTGTGATATATCTGTTCCTTGCAGTGCAGTCACCTAAAAGAAAGTTGATATACCTAGAATTTCTTCAGCAATCAAACTAATCATAAGATGAAGCTTAGAGATGCCATCAAGAAAAAATATCTCAACTCCTGCAAAGGAACACACTCTTTAAAGATCGTTTAGCAAGGGGAAGGGCTACTATCTTTACTGGAGGTGGTAATTCCTGGAACATTCCAAAGAACTCTACCTAAGTAAAATCAAACCCATTCATAAAAATATTAAATCAGTCACATCTTCATTTTTCAAGGAAATTTTGGTTTATAAGTCCGCTGCAAGTCTTCCCAAAGTAAAAAAAAAAGTCCGTCATGGGATCAGGAGTCATTAATGATTTTCCTTGGGGGGGGGGGGTTGAAGCCCTCACACTCATCTGTAAAATGTTGTTCAGTCTGTAAATTTGCTACATATTAGAATTAGTTCCAGGATCACGGTTCCTTTGTGGTAAGTAGAAAAAAATGCTGTTCTCCTTGCCTTCAACCAAATTAGGTCAGTCTTTCAGATATTTACTAAAATTTAATTTTCCTGGATTAATCAGTCAACCAAGCTTTACTCTGTCACTTGAGAATCTTTATGTTTAGGTACAGATAATGAAAGGTTAACCTTATGCGACTGTGCAAAGTCTTAAAAGACAGTTAGCTAATGTAATGTTCAAGGTACAACTGCACTTAGATGGAAGTAAGCTAAGAATAGATAGTATTACTCAAGAGGACAAGCAGTCTATCAGAGTGAGGGCAGTAAAGGAAATATTGATAGAATAAGGGAGTGGTGTCAGTATGAAATGTCCTGCTTAACAATGTTAAGGAACACGAACATGCATCTAGAATTAACTGCAGGCTGGCTGGCAACTGGGTAAAATGGAAACATGAAATGAGGTAAATAGTTAGGTAAAAAGGTGACGTAATTTTCACCTGGTATATGCAGTACAAAAATTATTGCAATGGAGTATAACTTCTCAAATGTTTTTATCTATCTCTATTTTTTCATGAGTATTTAATTATTAGTATTTACTGAGCATGTTATCTGTACTGATACCTGTCCCAAATAAGCAATACATAGCTGATGAGCTAAATTAAAGATATATGTATAAAAGTGACTTCCCCAAGATGAATTGAAATAGCAAGAAGAAAATTGCATCCAGCAACACATAATCACAGCCAGTGCTATTTAAAACAGAACACAAAGTCGTTAGAAAAAATACTTTTTCTTTGGAAAATCACAATGGTAAATGAGATTAAGGATATGGGAGAAAGGAAGTTTGCAATTATTTCCTTGAATGCTGCTGATGAGATGTTTTATTCGGTGTACATTGATTCTAACTATGCTTCATTAAGATACAGAATATGTCAGACTCAGCATTGTCAGACCATGGATTGATTACTGTTTGGGTTATTTCTTTGGTCTACAATGGTTCTAACTGTGTTTCATTAAAATACATGATATGTCAGACTCAGCATTAGCAGACTGTAGATTGATTCCTGCTTGGGTTATTGCTTTGTGCAGTGTGTTTTCTTAAAGGATGTTGTTGCTTTGCTGTACTCTGTTATAATCTGAATGAATTAATAGATGAATGCATGAATGAATGTGTCAATGAACAAATTACTAGGCTTGCATGAATACATTAACTAATGCACAACTGAATGAATGAATGAATGAAATAGCTATCAGAATTTTTTTATAATGGTGAATGAATCTGTAAATCAAGGAACAAATATGCAACAATTATGTTTTCTTTCTAAGAAAGAACTGCACAATTTTGTTTATAGGATTGTCCAAGCCTCATGAGTCCCTGGAGGAACACTTTGTATAGCGAAACCTACAGTTAAAATGCATAGATGAAATGTACCTTTCTCACAATTAATGGTTAATAAACAGTAAAGTGAAATGTTACTGTTATTTGCGGACAACTTGACATTTAATGATATGTACACTATTTTGTGTATTTGCAGAATGGCGTGTCTATTCTGTGCTTAATTTAAGTTATGATAGCTAGTGCTGTTTGTTCTGCATTTATCGTTTTGAGGATCTGAGTTACATTACATTTGAATGTCTCCGTTTGCAGGTCTGTGATGCATTACATTTGAATGTCTCTGATCCAAACATTTTTATAATACATTTATTGGAGAGTGTGTGGTAAAGGCAGCAGTTTAATGTTAACTGCACTTTAGAATACAAAAGACTAAGTTTAAGATTTAAACATCATTACACTGCTTCTTTCAACAATAATATAATTTAGACTTTCTATCTATGATAATAATAATTACAGGTTCTATTTCCTGAAAGCCAACAAGCTGAAAGGAAGAAAAAAAAAAATCCCGAAATGCAGAAGGGGAAAACATTTTATTTTAATTGTCTTTTGCAGGGGACAGGCACCCATACATCTCCCAAGGTATATATACCAACTCCATGGTTACATAAACTGCAAGAATGGAGAAATCTCCCAGAACACATGACTTATTGCTGGTACACTCTTAAAAGTTGTGCTGGCAATGCTTTCCTAAAGAAAACAGCATTCAGCATTATGCCTTTTCTCTTTTTGTTTTTGTTCACCTGAGGCTCAAGCTACTTCAAGTCAAGCAACTGTAGGAGAGCCTCAAAAATGTTTATACCACATATTCACCAAAAAAAATGTATGCAATTATTGGCTCTTAGTAATCTGCAAGGTACAGTTACTCATTGAAAAATGGGGTCCTTTGTGAAAATGCAACACATTCTGCAAACGTGTTATGCACCTTCTGATGAAATTTCTGACTTTTCCATAAAACTATTACCTTGTCTTTTGAAATGCTTTTATTTCATTAGAGATGAAGTTTAAAGAATCTAGAGACATTTGTAGTAGATCTATAAACTGTGACATTTCACAAAGAACCATGGAATATTGCCATCAAATGATCCACTTTGAATGTATCTTGCTTGACATGGGGTGCAAAGCCAGCAGTAAGTCTGCTACAACTTCATGTTTTAGTATAATAATACTAATAAAAGTAGTCCTATACACCATTCAGGAAAGTGAAGATTACAGCTTTAATATTGTGCATGCAATGTATTTATTTGTCATGACTGATTATTTTAGTTAAATGTTCAAACTTACACATACAAAAATATCAGAAATTGTAGTCCTTCTGCACATCTGTCTATACTATCTCTTTCACCCTCTCTCTCTCTATATATATATATATATATCTATATATATATATATATATATATCTATATATATATATATATATATATATATATATATAGATATATGTTTTTATATATATATATATATATATATATATATATATATATATATATATATATATAGGTCTCATTTACCTGACTGAATTTTCACTTCTTCGAATCTTACATGGCTGACTCCACTTCACCGAAAGACCGCTCCTCCAAAAGCACAGACTATCGAAAATCTTTACCTGGGAAACTAAACACTTGGCCACCAGGATGAACTTTGCTCTTTCCCTAGTGTAGTGTGTTTTCAGAGTTTGTTTATTTAGTTATGGGGTTGTGGGGGGATGAAGCCCCATAGTGGGTGTGGGGGCAAAAACCCCCATTTGGGTGAGATAAGTTTTCTTCCATTGACGTTTTTCCCTGGTGACCCAGTGGTACATTTCCCTGGGATAGTTTGAAGATAGCCCGTGCTTTCCAAGGAATGGTGTTTTGGCAAAATGGAGTCGGCCAAGGAAAATTCGAAGAAGTGAAAATTTGGTAAGGTAAATGAGACCCATATATAGATATAGATATAGATATAGATATAGATATAGATATAGATATACATATAGATATAGATATAGATATCATACCTCTCAACCACTTAGATCAAGAAATCTGGATAAAACCATAAATAATGGAGGGACAAAGGCCAAAAAGTAGGGACAGTTTTTTTTTTCTAAAAAAATGTTTTTATTCATTTTATAACACAATAACATAACAGTTTAATAACAAGAAAAGAACAAATAAACTGTATACAATGTCCATAACAATTAAAAAAATAATATACATGGGAAAACACAATATTTTTGTAAAATATTAGACAATTTCATCCAAGCAATTAAATGATGAGTTATGTTATTAGTCCTTACTTTTATAGTAGCAATCTCATTTCTACAAATATACTTTGCAAGATGAATAAATTCAATTTTAAAAATAGGAGTTGATTGGGATTTCCAATTTTTAGTAACAATTTTCCTTGCTGTAGAGAGGATTGACCACAGTAAAAATATCTGATTTTTAGGAATAACTTCAGGAACGGGAGCATTGAAAAGGATAACGGTGTCGGAGATATGCAGTTGTCTTTCCATAAAGTTTTACAAAGATATCTAAAATCTAACCAAAATGGGGAGATTATTTTGCAGTTAACAACCATATGTATCCAATCAGCATCAGGATGTCCACATTTCCAGCATTTCATTTCATCTTTCTTGTACATTATTGCTAATCTGTGTGTGATGAAAAAACATCTAAGTAAGAATTTCCATGTGTATATTTACCAAAAGGAAGATGTCGATTCCTTCACTGACTGTAAATAAAGTTTTTATCATTTGCTGACAATATTTGTTTTTTAACATCATTTGAATAATTCCAGAAAGAAACATCTGTTTTGCTAAAATCATTTCTGAGGATTTTATAAATGACAGATATGCATGAAGTATTCATGGGTGAGCTATTAATGACCATTGAGAGAAATCTAAGATTTTTTGAGGTAGTCTTATTATATGCCTCTAGTGAAGGTATGAGCTTAGCATGTATAACAATTTTACAAGTTTGGATGTCCGGCCAATTGCAATTTTGCAAACTATATCTGCCAATCAAATAATCTGCAGAAATGAGGTTTAGAACAGACTAATTTGTCCAGGGACATCTTCAAGGGGGGGGGGGGTAGTATAGCAGGAATTGGGAGGATAGGGGGAGGATAGGGTTAAATAGGAATGGATGAGGTTTGGGAGGAAGTGAGGTAGGGGTAGGGAGGGGCTTAAAGGAGGTTAGGCAAATGTAACTGGAGTAGGAGTCACATTTTGGCATGAACTTGCTATGGCAAGTGTATGTCCGAGATGACCTATAGAGGGCCTCAGGTTCCTGGTCGGTGGCAGTTGGCTTGTATATGCAGGGCAGATTGTACATGCAGATTTCTTGTTTTTTTTTCTCTGTCAGTTTAGTATAAGTAATGGATATATAGCTATAGTGTATGTATTTATTACTATGGAGGGTTTGCTTGCACTGTCTTTGACAGGTGAGGCCTTCCCAGATGTATATGTTCAGTTCATGCCATGCCATTAAGGAAGAACCAGATGGTTTAGTGAACTTTCCTGTAGGGTTGATTGCCTCTCAGTGGTTCACCATTTCACCTCGTGGTTCTCTGTTTTTGAGCATGGTTGGGGGGGGGGATTTGATGGGGCCTGGGAAGGGGCAGCTCAATTCACTGGTCGGTAGCTTCGGTGGTTGCTCACTGTCAGTGAGGGATTTCAAAAGAAGATGGGGGGGCCGTGAATTTGACATGGGGGCATCATTTTTTGGAGACTTCTGCTATGGTTTTGGCTCCTTTTGTCCTCTCGTGTGGGTCGTTTAGTCTGTAGTCCTGGCTGGCTGCTTACAAGGTATTGAGGTCTTTCCTTGCTTGCTTTCTTTCAGTGGTGGTTTGTGGGTTGGAGGAAGCTGCAATGGCTGTTTTTTTGCAGGCTGAGAGTAAACGGGAGGAGGAGGTTGCTGCCGCACATGCACAGTATACTGCAGGGGCTAGATGGTACTTAAAAAAAAAAAAATGGCAATCCCAGGTATGGGGGACCAGGTGCATCTTTCAACTGTCCGGATTTTCGGAAGGCAGGCTTGTGGAGTGTGGTGCAGTTCAAGAGGGCTGTTTGTGGCAGTCCAGATTGATGCCTCTGTCTTTCCGTGATTCTCATTAGCTGTATTTGCGTCTCAGATGACTTAAGAAAGGGAAGTTGTGTGATTCCGTTTCTGCATATAGATTTTGGAAAGTTCTTTTTGCTGGGAAGTATTAGGTTATAAAATATGTTCATGAGTTGTGTGGATGTAGAAACGTTAACGATGGGTGAAGATGGAATAAATGAAGGAAGTAAATGTAGTACAGTTGGTGTGAGTACTTCTCATTCTGGAGTACGGTTGTGCTGGAACATAATCTGGTCACTGAGGGTGATCTGTTTGCATTGTAGAAAAGGGGGGCAGGAAAAGGAGAGAAAAAAAAAAGCCTTGGATGGTTAGGCTAGAGCTGTATTTGTCATTCCCCGGTGTTTTGTGGATTCCCAGCATACAGCACATGTGCGCCGTGGTTTAACCATTACGGGGGATGGCAGGGCTAAGGAAGAGGAAACTAAACTGCTGTTTTATATATTTATTTATTTATTTATTTATTTATTTATGTGTTTATTTATTTATTTTTTTGAAGAACATCCAGGTTTTCTCATCTTAATCTGTTCCTCGTGAATTTGGCGCATTGAGAAGTTTCTAATGCCAAAATTATTGCTGTCAGCCATGTTGCACTTAGTTTTGCTGCCAAACAAAAATGTTGCAGGAGTAGATATCACTTCATACTCAGCAAGAAGTGTAGTCTCTGAAGATCACAGCTTATAAATATCAAAAATGGAGGTGGTAGGATCAAAAAATTGCAAACATTAAGACACTGAAATCTCTTGACTTTGTCGTACTGTTTTACATTTAGTTGTAGTCACCAGAGCTCAACGTTATAGCCAGCTGTGGTGAACACTCTCAGCTGGGCTAGATTAGTTATTGTGTTTATTTTACAGGAAATTTTCCAAGAGCAGTAGCCAGAAATGCACAAAAAAAATTAGTAGAGAGAGAGAGAAAGGAGCTATAAGGAGCAAAAGGATTGAAGATGAGAGGTATGAAATGCGTTAGGCTTGATTACAAAGCTGTGTATTAGTGACTTGTTTTAGAGTAGCTTGTGCTCAGTTGCTGGGTAGGCTGGCGAGCATGGAGGGCAAGCTGTTTTAAAAAAAAAAAAAAAAAACAGGTTGCACCACAAACAACATTGTTTGAATGCATCCCATTACGTAACTTGCTTGGAAACATACGTGAAGGTAAAGGAAGCTTACCTTCCACTGGTCATAAGCAGCTGTATCATGAGCCTCCCTTTTACCAATATGTTTAGTGTTATATTTGCATGAGGTTTAATTATGGGACTTGTAGGTGGTTCAGTATTTAACATATCTCTCATGTAAGTTCAACTGTATTTGAATTTAAACCATGTAGAAATAGGATTGTTATCAGAGTACTATAGGGTATGGTCTAGGTGCCCCTGTATAAAGATTATGACAGACTTATGAGACCTGTACACAAATGCCTTCACTAGCTATGGGAATCAGTGAGCTAGTTGGTTATGCCAGGGATAACATGGGAATTAATTTAGAATGGGGTAAACTGATGGGTATTACCTTTATAGTGAACTGATATCAAAGGTCTTCACTAGCTCTGGGAAGACAATGTGGCAGAGAGTCCTAAGTCCATGGTTTCAGTGGGAAGACAGAATCAGTCTTGGATAAAGATTGCAAGAAAATAAGTGGGAAGGGGTGGCATTTGGCTTTTTGCAATTTGTAGTGAAGAGTGTGAGGTCATTGGGTGATTTCAGAGAGTGGTGTACTGATTAGTGGTGGTTCGCAGGTTGTAAGTTGGCATAGTAACAGCTGCTGGTAGGGGGGAGAGGGCTGTGTATGTGTGCTGAAGGATTAGAGTTACATTGTGTTGTATTTGTTTTATTTCATATGGGTATTAGAGTTTGTGGGAGCACTGCAGGTAAGTGAGTTTTTGGGGCCAATTTAGAGTTTGTTTTGGGATGCAGGGGTGATGCAGTGATAGGAAAGCTTTAAAGGGGAAGTTAAGGGTAAGCGGTAGATTAAGGATGTTGAGCTCTTGGTAGATGTATTGGATTGTTCATGGGGATTTGCATTGGTACCAGAAGGGGTTAATCAGTTGGTGTAGTTACCATTGGGTTGCCTTTGGGTTAATTCACTGGGATGGCCTTTGGGGAAGATGGACAGGGTTGGCTTCTACAGACTAATGTACATATGTTGGTGCTACATTGGGTGTTCCAGTAGCTGGAGTACTACAAAGATGGTCACATATGGTGTCCTCATGGAGTGCATCAGCCGCTGTTCAAAGAAAGTGGTCTCATTGGCTGATGGGTGTGGCTGCAAAGGGGGTGTTTTGGCTGTAGAGTTACGTACAGAGTGAGGTCTCAATAGGTAGATGGTATGTTAACAAGTGTTTGTTTATTACTCATTAAGTCATTTCAAGGTTGGTGCAGCTGGGTAGTGTAAGGCCAAGAGAGGATAAGGTATGTTGAGGGCAAGTTAAAGCAGGGTTTGATATTTGCTTAGGGGTAGTTTTGGGATCTTACTGGCGGGAGGAGCGGCACCAATTTCAGGAGCGGAGCTAGTTACTACGTTAATGGATGACTGCCCAGAATAAAGAAGGTCGGGAAGATGGATGAGGGTGCTTGCTGTGGATGTCTCAAAGGCCAGAGTGGTGCACACCAAAGATATGAGGGACAATGGTACAGATTGAACGATGGTCAGTGGCCTGTTAGAAGCAGAGTTGTGAGGTAGCTGGGTTGTTTCTATTTTATTTATAGATATTATGCACTTGTATTTGGAAGTAAGGTGTGCTCCTGGGGAGGCTGGGTTGAAGTTTGCTAGATGGCATGTTAACAAGTGTTGGCTTTGTACTCATTCAGGCATTTCGAGGTGGGTGCAGCTGGGTAGTGTAAAGCCAAGGGAAAATGGAGTGTTGAGGGCAAGTTATAGCAGGGTTTGGTATTTGCTTAGGGGTAGTTTTGGGTTTTACTGGTGGAAGAAGTGGCACCAATTTCAGGAGTGGGGGTATTTACTTAGTTAATGGCTCTAAGGTTTTGATGAACTACCAAGCTTCATGTAAGTAAGACTCCTTAATCCAGAGTGCACTGCATGTTGCTCTTATTTAAGAGGGACATGGTGATTATTGCCATGTTCAAAAGGGATATAGGTAGATCAGTGGGGGGGGGAGTTACAACTCAGGTTTAGTAATAGACTGTAATAGCACGACTATGGATGGTTTTCTCTTTGACTGAATTATGATTAACAATATTGTTGGGAACTACTTGGTTGGGAAAAGACTGATATTTATTTATAGAATAGGCCTTTTAATGCAATCATTTGTTTTATTTCGCATGGGTATCAGTTGTATCATGAACCTGTGAGGTGTGAAGGAAATCTTACAGGTAGTTTTGTTAACACATATTAAGTTTCATTGGTGTTTTGTATGTGGCAGTAACAGCATTTTAAGCAGTTGATGTAGGAGATATGCCAGTAGTGGTGCATACTGTCGCTAAGAAGCTGTGTTTGTGTGAATGAAGTATTTACAGTTTTTTTCTTTAATAGATCCCTCGGAGGTTACAAATGGAGACGGGCTGACCGGGCATTACTTGGTAGGTTGAAGGAAGGTAGCTTCAACAGGTGTGAGAGGGGGTCGAGGATGATGTTGGTTGACGGAGTGGTGTGAAAAGAGGTCATGGTGTTCCAGCAAGGCAGCCACATATGGAATTGTTAGTTATATTTTCTTCTCAATAATTAAAATGTAATGGTTTGTTTTGCTTGTTTTGGGTGGGGAGCAAGGGAGCCCGCAGGATTTTTTGCAGGGGGGTGCAAACTCAAGCCCCGCCCATGTAGCCCCACCCCTCCGATGTCCCCGCCCACTCAGCCCCACCCCTGCCCACGCAGCCATTCCAGTGTCCCAATACTTGGCTATTTTTCTCCATTTGTCATAGACACTGTTCAAATCTCTCAGTGTGCATACTGTTTTATGCTTTACTTCTACAATGATTACAGATATTTGGATTTCATTTACAACTTTTATTTCAAATTTTATAGCACAAACACCGATAGACATTTACTAAACCTAAACAAAAGCAATAGTCTTACAATGAAAAGAGACTTAGCATTAAAACTTCTCTGCCTTTGAAACCCACATTCACCGAAACATTGAAACCCGCGTTCAAAGAAAATGCATCTAGCCAGTGACAGTTTACCTTTGGGCTGTTTTCAAATCATAGGCTCCTTGCACACATTTTTAGAACCATGCAAAAGTTATTTGATTCACCCTCCTGACTATTAATTATACTATTAATTATACTATATAATAATTGAATTATATTCCTTGTATAATACAGCACCACTTGTTAGAGTGTGTTTTGAATTTATAGTTCTGAACATTTTTCCTTTAAGCAATGAAACAAATCATATGAACCAATAATAACAACCTGCCAATTCAGAACATTTCAACAATAAAAGGACCACTCTACTCAAACTTCTGTCATACAATTCACCAATATCAATCAATATGCAGAATCTTTGCAGAAGTAAAACTCATCTGAATAATTCCACATTAAAGAGATCTGAAACCAGTGAAGAGGTTGTTGCTAGAAAACAACTTTATATTTCATCGTTTCATCTACAAATTCACTGCCTGCTGCCCTTGAAAAATAAATTGCTTACGTTATATTAAAAAATGGTAAGCTGGTATATTGCAATAGGGAATGGGTGGCAAGCTGAAAAACAAGTACATAGTTATTAGGCAGCTCATCCAAAGGAAGACATACACACCCTTCAAATAGACATCTACATGTTATGGGAGTAGAACCTACATCCCTCTGTATCAAGATGCAAGTATGCTACCTGCTGTGCTGCTTTAAAAATTCTATACCACAATAGTTATACTATTTGCTAAACAAAACAATTGCACATTTTAAGCAGACTTAGCATGAGCAGCAGTAAAACTCTCTTCCCTTGAAACTCACAATTCCTTGAAAATAAATTCCACCTGCTAACTCTAGGGCATTTCACTCTCTCTAACACACACCTCAACCTTTAAGTGCAAGAAATCTGGACTGGACAAAGCCTAAAGTAAAATCGGAACAGATTATAAATATTGCTCTCATGAACTTAAAACATTGCTAGAATAACAGGATTTATGCTAGTATGCATTTTTCTAAAGGATATTATATCTAAAACTCAAATGTCTGTCATTACTTAGCAACTTCAATACTTTTTAGGAGGAATATGGGGAAAAATCTGGACATTCTCCAAAAACCTGGACAGCTGAGGGGTATGCTTCCTCCTTCTTATACATCAGACACACATACACACCATACCTCTCAATCTGTTAACACAAGAAATCTGGACAAAGCCTGTTATAACGTTGGGGATGAAGGCCCAAAACTAGGGACACATTAGAAAGTTGCTAGAATAAAAGGATTTATGTTAGAATTAAATTTTCTGAATGATATGAAGTCTGAAAATGAAATGCATATCATTATTTATTAACCAACTATATTCAGATATAGTTGGTTACCTCAGTACTCACCATGGCTTGCATTTTCTCCTCTCTTGAAAGGCCCACTCTGCTTAACTTGTGTATTATTTCCTCAGTTACTTCACCGTGGGTTGCAAGGCAGCTTCATCACTAGTGTGTGCACAAAATATAATGCTTTCAATGAGTCTTGCAAGAAATCACATGCAATCATCATGGCACAGAGGTTCTACTGAAGATGCTGTAAATTTCTCTCATACATGAACACGACAGAAGCCAGAAACAGCTGTTATTCCACAGCCAGATGCAGCAGTAGGAAAACAAATTGCAGAGAACCAAAATAATTTGGAACCAATTGTATCTACCATTATTTACTGTGCAACCCTTGACATTCCTCTCTGTGGAAAAGAAGGCTCTGGTGGAAATTTGTTACTTGTTAGATTTTCGTATTGAAGCTGATGACAATACTGAAATAGCACAGTGAAACAGGTGCAGGAAATGCTTGGTACACATCCCATAGGGTGAAAAATTAGCTGTTGGCAGAATACGAACACATACTTCAAAAGGAGATTGTTTGTGCAGCAAACAGGGCAGTTGGATTTCGTGTATTGGCAGATGAAACTGCAGATATCTCAGACATTGAGCAGTTGTCACTGGGCATTTGGTTTGTTGATGATGATTGTATTCGAGAAGAGTTTGCAGATTTTGTTCCCATTGTCGTGAGAGATGCACAGTCTGTATCAAATGTCATTGTCAGTGAATGCATAAAGTGCGGTCTAGACCTGGAAAAATTACTCAGACTGGCTATGACGACTGCTCCATAATGGCAAGCATCCAGAATGGTGGTCAGGCAAAGATTTGTGAAAAGTATCCCAAAACAGCCTTTATCCACTGTGCATCTCACAGACTAAACCTTGTAGTCAGTGATCTGAATGATGTTCCTGAAATGAATAGTGCTGCTGATGTTATCAAGATTATTTTTTCCATGACAGTCCAAAACGACGAGCATTGGCACCAAATATATCTCTTCTGTGTGAGACACGATGGACCGAGAAATAAAAATCCATTCATGTGTTTAGTCAGAACTTTGAGAAAATATATGACTGCCTGGCTGATCTTCAGAAGAGCACTGCTGGTGAAACCAGACAAAATGCACATATGTTACTCAGCGCTTGCTCATCGTGCACATTTCTTATTTTTCTCTTCATTATTGCAAATTACTCATCAGTTCTTGAGCCTGTTGCCCAGATGTTTCAGTCTGTTCAACTTGATATAGTAGAGGCTCAACAACACATCAACAGACTTATTAAAATATTCAAGGAGCACCGCAACAATGCTGAAGAACACTTTAGGAATGACATTCTCAGTAAGGCAAGATCACTAGCAGATAAATTTAGTATTGAGTTAGTGTTATCAAGGATTTGCAATCGACACACCGAGCAAACACAGTAGTCATGGATTTTGAGAGTTATTACAGAACAAGTATTTCTATTCCCTATCTTGACTCCTTAGTTTTTTCACTGACGTCTCGCTTTTCCACCATTAACACTGCTCAGTTCAACTTATTTTATCTGCATCTTAAAATGATGCAAAACCTACAACGTGAAGAATTCTGAAAACTAATTGCCGTCAGTAATGAACTATATCATATTGCTACTATATCTGAATGATCGCTTCTTGTCTGATGCATTGGCTTTGAAGTTATAAGTTAGCCTAAAGAATCCAATGGGCTACTACTACCTTTGTTGTCAATATCTTGCAGATCTTCTGTCAATGATGTTACTGAACAAAAACAAACAAAAAAGTGTCAGGTATGGGATTAAAAAAAACATTTTCTGATGTGTTTCAGCTGCACCAGTGATTGGCATGTGCATCATACTAACCTGGACAACAACAAAAAATAAATACATAAAACTAGTTGATTTTTGCTTTTGTACATGTTTATGCAAAGAAAACTTAATACTGCAGTAAGCACCATTATACCTCTCAAATGAACAGATTTTCGCCTCCTATTTTTTGTGTGTTCTTCCTAAAATGTGTACTTTTATGGCAAATAGCTGAGGATTGAAGTCATTAAATAATAATAAACATTTGAGTCGAAGACTCCACATCCTTCAGCAATTTCATGCTAATGCAAAACCTATTATTCTATCAACTTTCTAAGTTTGTAAGAGCAATATTTAAAATCTTTCTCTACTTGTTTCCCCATCATTTTAATCTTTGTCCAGATTTTTTGCTCTAAGAGGTTGAGACTGAGGTTAAGAATTCTGGATAGAAATATGTGTTTTATGCACAGTCTTCACAGTTTCCCTTAAAATGTCAATGAACCTCACATGAACTTGTCTATATTCTCCTGCTTTGACAATCTGGCTAGTGCTTTTTAGTTTTTCCTTTCTGGTCTTATTTTTAGTACATCTTCAGCATTATCTCTACTAAACATACTGTATGAACAATCAAATGTTACTACATACTTGTATGTCTAAACCATTATGCTTATGTAAATATCTTATGCAATCATATCTACAATTCAGTGCCTACTACTCCTAAAGAATAAATTGCCCATGCTACATTAAACAAAAGTGGTAAGCTAGTATACTGCAATAGGGAATGGGTGGCAAGCTGAAAAACAGGTTCATAGTTGCTAGGTATTTCCTCCAAAGGAGGACATACTCAGGACTGCAGCACCCCATCTCCTTAAAATACAAATCTACATGCTGTGGAAGTAGAACCTATAGCCTTCTACATCAAGATGCAAGTATGCTACCTGCTGTGCTATTAACACTGCTTTAAAATTCTATACGACAATAGTGATACCATTTGCTGAACTAAACAGTTGCACATTTTAAGCAGACTTAGCATGAGCAGCAGTAAATTTATCTTCCCTTGAAGCTCACAATTCCTTAAAAATGCACTTGAAAATAAATTCCACCTGATAATTCTAACTAGGACATTACACACTCGCACACTCACCACAACCTCTTAGTGCAAGAAATATGTCCAAAGCTTAACATAAATAGGGACATTTTTTAAATGTCAGAATGAACATTCGAGTGGTCACAAATTGCAGGAAGCATGTTTCTCCTAACAAAACAGTTTTAAAAAAATCTTTTAAAAGTGCCGATACTTTTAACAGATTACATGATATTAATATTGTTATGAGAGCTTCATTAACATTCAGAAAACAAGTGTGCTGATAAAATACTCATGAAATTCATAAACAAATTAATTTGTCACAAAAAGAAAAAAAAATAAAGGCTGTAAGGCTCATGAAACATTTATTTCAGCCATTGATATCCTGGTATGTAAGGGTTACCACCTGTCCCACTTTGCAAGGGACAGTCCCTCTTTGGACAGTTGTGTCCTGCAAAGAATTTGTAAAATGGCAAATGTCCTGAGATTTTAGAGAAAAATGATTTCCTATATTTTATGTAAAAGTTGTATCAAACAGTTATTCTGTATGATCTGAAACACCTAGATATTATAAGAAACACAAGTGTATCCACCACGGAAATGACAATGAAAATACTGTTCTAATACCAAGGATACGAAGGACACCCAGCCAACAGAGTACGGTTCCTACTACGCCAAGATATAAAGTCCAAGCATAAACTCGTGTGTAGGAACCTAATGGCACCCTCAATAACGACTAGACAGCTTCAGGTACTTCAACTCTTCAAAGACAATACAAAAATGTACGAGAGCTCTTCAGTTAAATTCATAAAGCTTTAATTATAGTAAGCGCTTTCACCCGTAGGCTTCTTCAGACTTTTCAACTCAACATCCAGTACACAGATTTAAAAATACTACGTACACCCATTATTGGTCAAATTCTTAGCCAATGAGAAAACAATGGGAAAATTATTGCGTTACACTCATATTACGCTTAAGCGTATAACTAAACTCTGAAAATGCACAATCTCAGGCCATTATCTTATTTACAAAAGCAAACAATGTGTACTTCTTCACAATGCATCCTATATGAGTGATAAACATCAGCCCGTATTACAGAAAAAACAGCATATCTGGTACATAAAAGACAGCAGTTATTAAACAAGACGAACTAACTGATCACATTTTGCATTCTCAAACTAGTACTAGAAACATAGGCGCCACACAACCATATAACATTTGTAAAACTCAGAGTTCATCAAGAGCGGAACATTAAACCTAACTAGGCAGTACATTTGCAGCGTGTTAAGAAAGCACATATCATTAACTTCCAAATAAGAATATATATCAGAAGCATAAGCGACACAAGATAAAGCAACTTTTAAAAAGTGCAGTACACATCAAAAATACCACTTTGTACCTAAGTTGACATTACAGGTACAGCGTGATATAAAACGCATATTTTTTAGCTGTCAAACATTAAACTTCCAATACCTTTGAATATGTCTGCAGAAGACGCAAAACCATTACATCCACAGCATCACTAAAATGCTTGACTGTATATATATATATATATATATATATATATATATACCATATAAAAATAGCAAGAACCTTAATGTGGCTATCTGCAACTCCAAAGCCCCAAAAAGTTTGCTTGTGGAACCCTTATGTTGCACTCAAAAGCTATACTCCACGTCTCTATTAGCGTGAACTCACGTGAACTCATAAACACAATCTCGTGTCACTTACTCAGTAAAATGGAGAGAGCTAAGCCTAAATGCATCATGTTTAGTGCAACTACAACAAAGGTTGTTAACTTGCAAAAAGTCCAGATAAAGTAAAAAATACGAAAATTTCTTCTTTATTCCATGAATAAAACCAACAGGAATGAGCGCTTTCACGTAGCAATAGTACGCTTCATCAGATTCTATTACAAGCTCTGTTATTTCAGTTTATATAGCTATACATTATACTTAATTGATATAATTAAACAATTAACTAACCATTAAATATCTTAGTTTAAAGCAACATCTTTCTTTTTACAGTGCCATTCAGTTACCTCATTTCTGCAAATAAGTCCATTTTAATGCATTTTAAAAGCTCTTTAGATTCAAATATTATATGTATGCCTTTCATAAAAGGACCCATAACATTAATATATAAACTAAACATATAAGAATTACAATATATATTAAGTTAATTACCTTACATTATTTTAAAACAGTAAAACTTTAATGGATTAAATAAAACCACATATTGTCTAAATCTTTGTATGATGTATATTAAAGTGCTCAGCGCAGATCTATATATAACAGCCTAATATATATAAATAACCAACTAATCCTATTAACTATGGCCATTTAAATATATAAATAAAATATGAATATATATAAAAAATGAATGTATATGTATATAATAAAACTGCATTATTTGCGATGTTTTAAAATAGGCTTCAAGGGGACATACTGATTTAAACCCGGTGTATAATACTTTCTACTTGGTTCTGACAAGTGCTCCAGCTTTGGTGTGAGCAGTTTGACTGTTATATTATAAGAAACAGAATAAGTAACATAAAATGCTACAAAAATAAGCTTTTATTTAGAAAAAAGTGACGTTTTATCATTCGTACTGGCCGTGGGTATGTTTCGGCCTGCAAAATCTGATGTCTGTACCAAAATGTCCCACTTTGGACATTTGAAAAGCTGGCAACCCTGTCCACACATCCCCGGCCCTAACTACCTATTTCTTACTTGCACACACCTCTCAAACACTTAAAAACACACACACACTTACCTCTCACTTGTATGCTCGTCCCAACATCTTTTAACATCCCCGGCCCTAACTACCTATTTCTTACTTGCACACACCTCTCAAACACTTAAAAACACACACGCACACTTACCTCTCACTTGTACGCTCGTCCCAACATCTTTTGGATTTGGAATTCCGCGCGCAGGGTGGAGGAGGCGGAAGCTAAAGACGTAAGCCAACAGTCGCACAGACGGAGAACATGAAATCATGTCGCAAACACCTGTTCCGTCTGTGCGACTTGACGCAAAAAAAAAAAAACATTTTTTTTTTAATTAAAAGAAAATGAAGTCTCCGGGCTAGCCGAATCCAGGGGGGTGCAAGTGCACCCCCTTGCACCTGCCTGCGGGCGCCCTTGGTGGGGAGCATCAGGAGTGAATTTACATTGTATTATTGGTAGCTGAGTTTTTTTTTTTTTTTTCTTGGATTGGCTCGGGTAGGGTTGCAGCCTTCAGGGGTAGGGGATTAGTGGGTTGCATTGAGTAAGTGGGTTCAGGTGGTGAGCTGGATGGGGTGTCCTTCCATGGAAGTGTGGTTTGATTTACTGTACTTGAAGGGCAGAAAGGGTATGGTTTAAATTCTACATGCTGGATGGAGTTAGTATGTCACGTATCTTGTTTCGACCAGGTGGCATAGGGCATTTTTCAAGTTTGGTATATTGTTGGTGGCATTCAAGGGTACTGATAGAGCTAAGAAGGATCAGATTGCTAAAGCTATCATAGGGTGTAGGTGTCTTACTGTTTATAATGGGTAGTTGGTGTTGGCAAGCCGGTTGTTCAATGGCATTTTAAAGTTTTTAGGTTGTTTCTACATGTCATTGGGCAAGTAAAAGGGGTTGCTATGGGAAGGGTGATATGCAATTCCTTTTATTTAGTTTCGGTGGTTGGGGGTTGAGTAATGCCCCAGTAATCAGGTAACTGCCAAGGGCTGGTAATGTCCTGGTAATAATTGTACACCAAATGATGTTTGGCCTTATCTCCTAATGGTGGCTAGATGATGGAAGTTTGGTGGAGAGAGGGGGAAAAGCCTGGTCAGGCTGGTGGGTGGAGAGGAGGGGCAGGCTTGCCCTCTTCTGTTCCCCCTCTGGTGTTGGATGGTCAATTCAAGAAGTTGGGAAAGGAAAGTGAGCAGTTACGCTGCTTAATAAGTACATAAGCAAGCAGAGGAAGCTGCTTATTTGGTTGGTATAATGCAATAAATGGTAAAGGAAGTGAGCGGGTACACTGCTTCATAAATACATAAGCAAGCGGAGAACAGTGCTTATTTGGTTGATGGTATAATGCAATAAATGGTAATGTAAGTGAGCGGGTATGCTGCTTCATATGTAAGTGAGTGGAGGTATGGCGCTGCTTACTGATCAGGATGAGCAGGTTTATGCTGTCCTGTCCTGTTGATAATGTTACATGGATGTTATTTCACCTGTATCATGTTTGGTTGAAATGA
The DNA here is from genome assembly GCF_019279795.1 of Protopterus annectens. Classification (NCBI taxonomy): domain Eukaryota; kingdom Metazoa; phylum Chordata; order Ceratodontiformes; family Protopteridae; genus Protopterus; species Protopterus annectens. The sequence continues at coordinate 599,972,018 of NC_056747.1, forward strand.
TTGAATATTGGTTAACATTTATGCTTATGAAAATTTAATAAAGGTCATCAAATGTCATTTGGTGTGATGTGTTTCTTGAAAGGGACCGGGACAAATGAGGTTTGGAACAGACCGATTCGTCAAGAGACATCTTCGGCGGGGGGGGGGGGGGTTTAGAGTAGCAGGAATTGGGAGGATAGCGTTAAATAGGCATGGATGAGGTTTGGGAGGAAGTGAGGTAGGGGCAGAGAGGGGCTTAAAGGAGGTTAGGCAAGTGTAACTGGAGTAGGAGTCACATTTTGGCATGAACTTGTTACCTGCCCTCCCTCCACCTTTATTAGTGGGGATGTGTTTATGTTTTGTTGGTTAGAGCAGAGAGGAGGGGCAGGCTTGCCTCTTCTGTTCCCCTTCTGGTGTTGGATGGTCAATTCAATAAGTTGGGAAAGGAAAGTGAGCTGTTATACTGCTTGATAAGTACATAAGCAAGTGGAGGAAGCTGCTTCTTTGGTTGGTATTATGCAATAATTGGTAACGGAAGTGAGCAGGTACGCTGCTTCATAAGTACATAAGCAAGCGGAGGATGGTCCTTATTTGGTTGATGGTATAATGCAATAAATGGTAATGGAAGTGAGCGGGTATGCTGCTTTATAAATAAGTGAGTGGAGGTATGGATGCTGCTTACTGATCAAGATGAGCAGGTTTATGCTGTCCTGTCCTATTGATAATGTTACATGGATGTTATTTCACCTGTATCATGTTTGGTTGAAATGATTGAATATTGGTTAACATTTATGTTTATGAAAATTTAATAAAGGTCATCGAATGTCATTTGGTGTGATGTGTTTCTTGAAAGGGACCGGGACAAATGAGGTTTGGAACAGACCGATTTGTCAAGGGACATCTTCGGTGGGGGGGGGGTAGAGTAGCAGGAATTGGGAGAATAGCGTTAAATAGGCATGGATGAGGTTTGGGAGGAAGTGAGGTAGGGGCAGAGAGGGGCTTAAAGGAGGTTAGGCAAGTGTAACTGGAGTAGGAGTCACATTTTGGCATGAACTTGTTACCTGCCCTCCCTCCACCTTTATTAGTAAGGATGTGTTTATGTTTTGTTGGTTAGAGCAGAGAGGAGGGGCAAGCTTGCCTCTTCTGTTCCCCTTCTGGTGTTGGATGGTCAATTCAATAAGTTGGGAAAGGAAAGTGAGCTGTTATACTGCTTTATAAGTACATAAGCAAGTGGAGGAAGCTGCTTCTTTGGTTGGTATTATGCAATAATTGGTAACGGAAGTGAGCAGATACGCTGCTTCATAAGCAAGCGGAGGATGGTCCTTATTTGGTTGATGGTATAATGCAATAAATGGTAATGGAAGTGAGCGGGTATGCTGCTTTATAAATAAGTGAGTGGAGGTATGGATGTTGCTTACTGATCAAGATGAGCAGGTTTATGCTGTCCTGTCCTATTGATAATGTTACATGGATGTTATTTCACCTGTATCATGTTTGGTTGAAATGATTGAATATTGGTTAACATTTATGTTTATGAAAATTTAATAAAGGTTGTCAAATGTCATTTGGTATATGAAGTGTTTCTTGAAGGGAATCAAGACAACTTATTTTATTAGCTGAGAGAAACTGATTCTAAGGTCACCCTTCTTAAATTATAACATTTTCTGAGTATCAAAAGATCTAAAACACTCATTTGTAAAAGCAGTAGGAAAAATAATTATTAATACATTCTTAATTGATTAGAGAAATAAGCTTTTTAAACAGCAGCAATATCTGGCTTGTCAGATGTGTAAGAACAAGTTTTGACCTTTCATTTTGGATGTATATTTTTAAGATCCATATAAAGATGCTACTCTGTTCTTGAATGTATGGTTCAAGAAATGTCTTATTATTACTAAGAAGTAAGCGTTCATGAATTCATTTCTAATATGATGTATAAGAAGTTTTATTCCAAAGCAGCACTATGTTAATAAATGCAGAATTTAAATTAAAATCAATATTTGGAAACCCTATACCTCCTTTGTCACAGCTTGAGGTGAGCCAAAGAAGACAAATCATTGTTTTTTGGGTGAACCAAATGAAGTTAAGTAATATGTTATTTATTTTCTTTTTAATTTTGTTAGATGAGGGAATTATTAAAGCTTGGCTAATAAATAACATTTTGGACAACAATATCATTTTAATTAGTTAGTCTGTCTTCAAATGTAAAGAACAGTTTGTTCCAACCATCAATTAAACTTGTAATTGAGATTATAAATTGCTGGTAGTTAAATGTGAGTGATTTTTTTTTTTTATATTTAGATTCGATAAGGACACCTAGGTATTTAATATGTGTACACTCCCAGTTTATATCTCTATTTGATCTGAATTTCTTAATAACATATTTATTTATTAGAAGTACCTGAGTCTTGTTGTGATTGAAGTTTAGATCAGAGATGTTTGCAACGGAATCTAGATTATGTAATAGGTGATCTATTGAATGTTTAGTATCATTAGAAGTTATTAGTAGATAATCGGCAAACAGTTGTATCTTGGGGATAATTCATCTGATATTTTATATTCTTTAACACTGCCATTGTTCCTAACACGATTTGCAAGAGGCTTTATAGCCAGGGCAAAGAGTAATGGGAAAGGGGGCACTGCAGTTTTGTACCTCTTAATATTTCAAATGGGTTAGATAAATAAGATCCAATCTTTATATAGGATATGGTCTTTTCATATAATATTTTTAATTAATAAAAAAAGTTTGAGGAGAAATTGTATTTTGCAGAGCATTAAATAAATATAGCTGACTTAGTGAGTTTAAGGCTTTATCTATATGTCAAGGTTTAAAATAGAGAGCTCATTTTTTTAATTTGCTAAGTCTATTAAGGAATGTCAATGTTAAGTAAAGCTATTGGTCTGTGTGATTTACAAAGGTTGGGTTATTTATTTTGTTTTAGGAGGGGAGAAATTATAGAATATTTCTATCAGGAAGGGATATTTGCTATAGTTTTAACTATTTGAAAGGAATGGAGTAAGATTTTCAAGATATCAGGTGAAATTTTATAAAATACTGTGATTAGACCATCCAGCCCTGATGCTTTGTTCACCTTGAGATTTTCTATTTGTTCCTTTAATTTTTTGAAGGAAAAAGGTTTATCTATGTTGTTAATGTTGTGCTTAGATAACTTTTTCTGAATATTGTTTATAAGAAAGCCATCTATACTTTTGTTTTCACTTGTAGATGTATTATTATTATTATTATTATTATTATTATTATTAATATTCTCATATTGTTTTTTAAAACATAATAGGATGTTTTTTTAAGTCTGTGACTTTAATAGTCTGATTATTTGTAGTGCATACAATTTATTTTATATGATTCATTTCATTTAAATGTTTGGATCAAATTGCAGTCCTGTGTGGAATCTTAGGGTTAATTGAGTAAGATTGTAATCTAATTTTTTTATATATTTTATGCTGTATGATATCCTGATATTCCTTGTACAATTTGCATATGTCACTTAATACAGATGTGTCATTTGTTATAAGTTTTGATTTTAGTTTATAAATTTCTTTTTGCATGTCTACTAGTTTTTATCACATTCTTTCATTTTATTTATATACCAACTTTTGACATTACCATGTAAGACTACCTTTAGAGTATCACACAGCACTATATCTAAAACCTCTCCATTATTATTGACATCCAGGTAAAGATTTGTTTCATTTAGAAACCACTCTTTAAATCCTTGTAGTGTTACTAAATAAGCAGGTAGTCTTTGACATAAGTTTAAAGGGTCAGTGTTAAGTGTTACATTGAAGGTGATAGCATTGTGGTCAGACATAGGGCATAATGTCAGCACTATATTATCTATTGTGGATATTAAGGAACTGGTTACTAAGACTTTTTCTGTGTTGGTCTGTGTGCCATATCTGTAAGAATATTGAAAATATTTCAGGGAAGACAATATTTTTATATCATCAATGTTGATTAGGTTTCTGCCTTTTATCTAATTGGGAGTGGGACAGTTTTAAAGTATTGCTCTTACAAACTTAGAAAGTTGATAGAATAACAAGTTTTGCATTGACAAGAATTTTCTAAAGAGAATGAAGTCTAAAACTCAAATGTCTGTCATTGTTTTCTGACAATGATGAGAAAAAGGCCAAAAATATAAAACAAAAATCTGGACATTCTGCAAAAATCTGTACAGCTGAGAGGTATGATAGATATATAGATATAAATATATACACATATATACAATAAAATGCATTCAATTATTTAGGCATGTAATTTCAGTCTTTCATATGAATAAATATACCACAGATGACTATTACATATATTGCTTGCTAGCATGCACTTAATTCTGGAGGGTAATTTTGGTTGATTCCTATTGAACTGAAAAAGTGTGTAGCTGGAATAAGTAATCTAGTTTTAAAAGATTTGCAAGAAATACATGCACCTTTGAGAGTCCAAATGATTCTCTGGCAAAAGTGTACCAACAAAAGAGGCTCAATACATGGCATATATCTAAAGGATTACTTGTACCAGCAATGTACCGCCATTTGTTTTAAAGAAGAATACTCACTAATGAAAAGTGAGGCCAGCACAAACCTAAAAATGGACTTCTATATGAGATACAGTTATGAGATAGGAAGAGTCATAAATAGTAAACAAGTCCTGTATTTTAATGAATTATTTTTATAGGAAAGAAGAATTGCTTTATATTCATTTTTAAAGTCCATTTGTGAGTAGCTTATTCTGGCAAATGTTTTTATTTATTTATTTATTTATGTTTGCTATTTTTTAAATCTTATTAGACTGATAACACAGTTTTGTTTTCTTTGAATTATTATTGGTGCAATACTTTAGTGAAGTGATTCTCTTATGACTCATTGGTTAATACAGTCACACATATTGCAGCCATGCTTATGGCCTCTTATCTTCAAGAAGCTGAACTGTTGTCAGCTTGTATAAGTGGCATCTAGTGCATAAATAAATTAAACTATGAGGAAGTTTTTGGATATTATAAGATGATTGAGTTAGTTATAATGATTTATCTGATGTTATTCATTTATTTACATTTTGTAATTATTATATATTGAACTGATCTATACTTTTTAATTAATTAAGCAAATCAATAATTAAGTAAATGCATAGTTTCATAAAATTTCAAATACAGCTGTTGGAACCAGAAGAATAATGATAACATGGATGAGATGGAATGAAAAGTATGTTTTATAGATGCATATTTGATAAGGTACGTAGTATTAAGGCTTTCTTATCATTTACTTTTTCCATATAATACCTCCAAGAACGTTTGACAAATAACAATGCCATAATTTGATAAAACAATTCATTGGATGCTGATGAAACATTTATGTCTGTTGGTTGTAAAATTAAAAAAAAATCAGTACCTTAGCAGTTGCTTTCACAAATATAGAGGATAACAGATTTCAATGTTCCAACATATATGGCTGAGTTTTTTTTTTTTATTTATTTTATTCATATTTGATACTACAATAGGTATATTTGAATGTTATAATATTTTACCACATTTATATACAGTTAATTTAATCAACAGACAATTATTCTTGGATTTTAGAGTCAGAATAATGTTCCCCACAAGGATGCTGTCCCTCCACTTCTAGTAGGTACCCAAAGAATTCTACAATCTAAACAAAGAAAAAAAAGTTACAATTGAATACAGTGGAATAATTTACATCATAACCATGTACACAATCAGATTGTTTCAACAAACAGTGGGGGTCATGGCTATTGGTACCTGATCATAAAATTAATGAACTGTTTACCAAATGTTCAGAAAGCATTCTCCAAATAACAACTGACTTTGTGTAAATATAAGGAAATTCATTTACTCTGGGATGATTATTGAAAACATTTAAGTGATTTTGAAGAAAGTGTACCAGAGTCAGAGTTTCAAGAGAAAAGAGAACAACACTAACTCAAGAGGTCCTTAAATGTGAAGGGTATAAGTAGGCACAAGTAGGTGCTAATTAATTCAAACAGAAATAAACATGTTAGAGCCAAACGTGCATGTGTATACATCAATCTATCAGTGCATACACCTGAACTTGTAACGTTGCCTCAAAATCTCATAAAATGAATGATGTCTCTGATACCACTTTTGCACTTTACTAAATATGCAGTAGCATGCTGTCCTCACTCAGTGTCCTATGACTAAATACCCCCTCCTACCTTATAAAATATACAGTGGATTGCTGTCTGTTTCTCAGCATGCTATACTTATTATTCACCTCTCATCTTATTAAATGTAGAGCAGAATGATGTCCCTGCTCAGTGTACTATGACAACCTACCCCCCCACTGACCTTATAAAATGTGCAATGGAAATCTATCCCTGCTCATTGTACAATGATAATGTGCCCCTCTCATTTTATAAAATGTAGAGTAAACTATCCCCTGCCATAAACAAACTCTACAACAGAAGGAGGAAACTAATGTGGATTAAGGTGAAGTCCCAAGACCGGAAAAACTCCCTTATCAGCCTCAACAAAAAGTTGAGATCCCTCATCAAATCCTCTAAAGCTAGCTATGAAAACAGAATTGTAGCAGATAGGAAAGACAACCACAAGGGCTTCTATAGTTATGTAAAGAATCTCCACAGCAATACCCAGATTTGCTCTGAGATACTGCACAATGGTTCCTCCTATACCGAGCCGACAGATATATACTGGCTGACAGATTCAGTGCCAACTCCCCCCAAAGGACCAATCACAATACCAGTAGATTGCCAGGCACCCAGTATTACTTCTGCACAGGTTTAAACAGCACTGTCCAAGGCCAAAAATACAGTTTCTGTGGGACCTGACAATATCCCTGGATGTGTTCTACAAGAACTACAGAGTGAACTGGCACCTAACCTGTGTGCCCTGTTCAATCAGAGCCTGACCTCAGGCGTTGTCTCTACCGAATAGCACACTGCTACAGACATCCCTCTTCACAAAGGAGGAGTGACTACAGACCCTTGGAAGTATCGCCCTATTAGCTTGATGAGTCTGATATGCAAAGATATGGAATGTATCATCATGGACCTAATAAACAAGGATGTAAGGAATCTCCAAGCTCTGGATCCCAGACAGTTTGGCTTTGTAAAGGGTAGATCATGCCTGCTCAACTTGGTCAACTTCTTTGAGTCAGTCACCAGAGTTGTGGATGAAGACAAGGTGGTTCAAACAGCCTACCTTGATCTGGCCAAGTACTTTGATACCATTCCCCACTCAGGAATCATAGAAAAACTCACTAAGCTAATCATCAACCTATATATCACTAGGTGGGCTGCAAACTGGCTCACAGATAGAACCCACAGTGTGAAAGTAGCTGACTCCAAGTCAGACTGCCAAACAGTAATGAGTAGAGTCCCACAGGGTTCGGTCCTGCATCATCTCCTGTTTAGTATCTAATTCTCTGAAGTCCAGGCCAACACAAAGGGTCTCTGGCTGACAATGTTTGCAGACGATTGCAAGTTGGGAGCTATTATTAACTCCCCAAGTGATGTTGACATCTTACAGAAAGGCCTCACTGAGACCAACAACTGGTGTCAGAGCCATGGCCTTAAGCTCAATGCCAAAAAATGTGTCATCATCCCCTTTGGGAAAAAAATTGTTCGCATGAATTACCACATTGATGGTAGTTCACTAAACACAGAAGGCGTTATAAGAGATCTGGGAACACAGGTTGACAGCAACCTCTCTTTTGACCACCACATTGACACTGTGGTCAGAAAGTTCTTCGATGTGGCACATCTCATTACTAAGGGTTTTGCATCATGGAAGAAAGAGGTCATTGTCTCCCTCTACCCTTCCCTCATTAGGCCAATCATTGAGTACAATGACCCATTTGGCGTGTACCTCATTAGACACCTGCAACAACTGCAGAGGCCACAAAAGTACCTCACAAAGAGGATCCTAGGCCTTATGGACAGACTCAAAAAACTCCAACTATTCTCTGTCTCATATCGCCTACTTAGAGGCGATCACTGCTTGACTTACTAAGCCATGTCTGACCCAGCTCTGTTAGAAATGCTACATCTAAAGAAATCCCAATCCCTCCGCACCACATGCTCCAGAGACCTCAACCTCATTACCACAATCAACAGAACATGCTGGAGGGACAGGTTCATAACCCAGAGACTGCCCATGTTATGGAATAGACTTCCCATACATGTCAAGCAGAGCACCTCACTGGGCCTCTTCAAGAGAAATCTTCATGAGTGGATAGGAAATAGAATATTTACTCCGGGATCACTCAGGGTTCTATTCAACAGAGGTACTGGGAACTAAGGTCGGGTGGCAAGATGCCTGGATAATCATATGGGCTAGGCTTGTAAATGTAATGTGGATTGCTCTTCCTGTTCAATGTCCTATGATTATATGCCCTCTTCCACCTTATAAATATGCATTGGAATCCTGTCCATGCTCAGCTTCCTATGACCAGATGCCCCAACATAGGTTGATAATTATTAATTTTAAATAAGACACTTATACATTAGCAAATGTATCAGTCTTTTCCATTAGAAAAACTGGTGAGTGAAGAAGAGTTGAGCTATATACTATAGCTTATCATTTACTTTTTCCATATAATACCTCCAAGAACGTTTGACAAATAACAATGCCATAATTTGATAAAACAATTCATTGGATGCTGATGAAACATTTATGTCTGTTGGTTGTAAAATTAAAAAAAAATCAGTACCTTAGCAGTTGCTTTCACAAATATAGAGGATAACAGATTTCAATGTTCCAACATATATGGCTGAGTTTTTTTTTTTTATTTATTTTATTCATATTTGATACTACAATAGGTATATTTGAATGTTATAATATTTTACCACATTTATATACAGTTAATTTAATCAACAGACAATTATTCTTGGATTTTAGAGTCAGAATAATGTTCCCCACAAGGATGCTGTCCCTCCACTTCTAGTAGGTACCCAAAGAATTCTACAATCTAAACAAAGAAAAAAAGTTACAATTGAATACAGTGGAATAATTTACATCATAACCATGTACACAATCAGATTGTTTCAACAAACAGTGGGGGTCATGGCTATTGGTACCTGATCATAAAATTAATGAACTGTTTACCAAATGTTCAGAAAGCATTCTCCAAATAACAACTGACTTTGTGTAAATATAAGGAAATTCATTTACTCTGGGATGATTATTGAAAACATTTAAGTGATTTTGAAGAAAGTGTACCAGAGTCAGAGTTTCAAGAGAAAAGAGAACAACACTAACTCAAGAGGTCCTTAAATGTGAAGGGTATAAGTAGGCACAAGTAGGTGCTAATTAATTCAAACAGAAATAAACATGTTAGAGCCAAACGTGCATGTGTATACATCAATCTATCAGTGCATACACCTGAACTTGTAACGTTGCCTCAAAATCTCATAAAATGAATGATGTCTCTGATACCACTTTTGCACTTTACTAAATATGCAGTAGCATGCTGTCCTCACTCAGTGTCCTATGACTAAATACCCCTCCTACCTTATAAAATATACAGTGGATTGCTGTCTGTTTCTCAGCATGCTATACTTATTATTCACCTCTCATCTTATTAAATGTAGAGCAGAATGATGTCCCTGCTCAGTGTACTATGACAACCTACCCCCCCACTGACCTTATAAAATGTGCAATGGAAATCTATCCCTGCTCATTGTACAATGATAATGTGCCCCTCTCATTTTATAAAATGTAGAGTAAACTATCCCCTGCCATAAACAAACTCTACAACAGAAGGAGGAAACTAATGTGGATTAAGGTGAAGTCCCAAGACCGGAAAAACTCCCTTATCAGCCTCAACAAAAATTTGAGATCCTCATGAAAACCTCTAAAGGTAGCTATGAAAACAGAATTGTAGCAGATAGGAAAGACAACCACAAGGGCTTCTATAGTTATGTAAAGAATCTCCACAGCAATACCCAGATTTGCTCTGAGATACTGCACAATGGTTCCTCCTATACCGAGCCGACAGATATATACTGGCTGACAGATTCAGTGCCAACTCCCCCCAAAGGACCAATCACAATACCAGTAGATTGCCAGGCACCCAGTATTACTTCTGCACAGGTTTAAACAGCACTGTCCAAGGCCAAAAATACAGTTTCTGTGGGACCTGACAATATCCCTGGATGTGTTCTACAAGAACTACAGAGTGAACTGGCACCTAACCTGTGTGCCCTGTTCAATCAGAGCCTGACCTCAGGCGTTGTCTCTACCGAATAGCACACTGCTACAGACATCCCTCTTCACAAAGGAGGAGTGACTACAGACCCTTGGAAGTATCGCCCTATTAGCTTGATGAGTCTGATATGCAAAGATATGGAATGTATCATCATGGACCTAATAAACAAGGATGTAAGGAATCTCCAAGCTCTGGATCCCAGACAGTTTGGCTTTGTAAAGGGTAGATCATGCCTGCTCAACTTGGTCAACTTCTTTGAGTCAGTCACCAGAGTTGTGGATGAAGACAAGGTGGTTCAAACAGCCTACCTTGATCTGGCCAAGTACTTTGATACCATTCCCCACTCAGGAATCATAGAAAAACTCACTAAGCTAATCATCAACCTATATATCACTAGGTGGGCTGCAAACTGGCTCACAGATAGAACCCACAGTGTGAAAGTAGCTGACTCCAAGTCAGACTGCCAAACAGTAATGAGTAGAGTCCCACAGGGTTCGGTCCTGCATCATCTCCTGTTTAGTATCTAATTCTCTGAAGTCCAGGCCAACACAAAGGGTCTCTGGCTGACAATGTTTGCAGACGATTGCAAGTTGGGAGCTATTATTAACTCCCCAAGTGATGTTGACATCTTACAGAAAGGCCTCACTGAGACCAACAACTGGTGTCAGAGCCATGGCCTTAAGCTCAATGCCAAAAAATGTGTCATCATCCCCTTTGGGAAAAAAATTGTTCGCATGAATTACCACATTGATGGTAGTTCACTAAACACAGAAGGCGTTATAAGAGATCTGGGAACACAGGTTGACAGCAACCTCTCTTTTGACCACCACATTGACACTGTGGTCAGAAAGTTCTTCGATGTGGCACATCTCATTACTAAGGGTTTTGCATCATGGAAGAAAGAGGTCATTGTCTCCCTCTACCCTTCCCTCATTAGGCCAATCATTGAGTACAATGACCCATTTGGCGTGTACCTCATTAGACACCTGCAACAACTGCAGAGGCCACAAAAGTACCTCACAAAGAGGATCCTAGGCCTTATGGACAGACTCAAAAAACTCCAACTATTCTCTGTCTCATATCGCCTACTTAGAGGCGATCACTGCTTGACTTACTAAGCCATGTCTGACCCAGCTCTGTTAGAAATGCTACATCTAAAGAAATCCCAATCCCTCCGCACCACATGCTCCAGAGACCTCAACCTCATTACCACAATCAACAGAACATGCTGGAGGGACAGGTTCATAACCCAGAGACTGCCCATGTTATGGAATAGACTTCCCATACATGTCAAGCAGAGCACCTCACTGGGCCTCTTCAAGAGAAATCTTCATGAGTGGATAGGAAATAGAATATTTACTCCGGGGATCACTCCAGGGGTTCTATTCAACAGAGGTACTGGGAACTAAGGTCGGGTGGCAAGATGCCTGGATAATCATATGGGCTAGGCTTGTAAATGTAATGTGGATTGCTCTTCCTGTTCAATGTCCTATGATTATATGCCCTCTTCCACCTTATAAATATGCATTGGAATCCTGTCCATGCTCAGCTTCCTATGACCAGATGCCCCCAACAGACGTATAAATGTACATTGGAATTCTGTCCCTGCTCAGTGTACTAATAAGATGCCCTGCTCAGCTTATAAAATGTACAGTAGAATATTGTCCCTGTTCAATGTGCTATAACTAGGTGCCCCCTCCCACTTTGTAAATGTGTTTTGGAATGCTTCCCCTGCTCAGTGTTCTTAGGTGCATGGGTTCATAGGCATATATGCCAGGCTAATAACCACCAGGGCCTTTAAAGCTGAGCCATGTAGCAAAATCCTCTTGTGACCCTATGCATCATGGCCGTTTATTAGGAGGGGGTATGCTAATTAGGAAGTTCCTAGAGGTTACGTGGAGGGGTATATTAGTTTTGGCATTACTGTCTGCCTGTGTCTATTTTAGATATAGGGTGAATTTCCAATATTCAATCTATTCGCCAAAGATATGCTTAAATATGGATAATGATGGACTCTGCTTCACATGGGTGGGGAGCCTGTTGAGCATGGAGATCCTCTGAGATACATATCTGTTTCACCAACATGTTTTATTTATGTCACAAGCAAAATTTAAATCCTTATATCCAACAGTTCTTATTCTGTTCATTTTCTAGATGTACAAAAGGTCCATCAGAGCTGGATCCATGGATGCCTTGCATGCCCAGTATAGGTCACTTCTCAGTCACCTGTAAGACACCAAGTATTGAGAAAGAGCTTTAAGGAAATCAGTATAGGACAATGTGTTTATTCCCTGGATTGTCCTAGTAAGGAACCTTTATGGCCATTCTAACTGTCGCATGTGTCTGGTCTGGCATATGCCAAAAGTGGCGTTATACTCAATGATGGGTCTGATAAGGGCCGAGTAAAGTGGCACCATGACTTCCTTGGACCTGGATGCCATGCCCTAACTTATAAGTTGCATGACATAGAATGACTTTCTTACTACTTTGGCCACATGTTGGTCAAAGGCCAGATTACTATCTACATATTTCCCAGATCCTTGACTACTGGATCAACTCTTAGGGGTGTCTAATCAATGGAGCAGTTATCCTGGATGGCAGTTTTATCAAAAGACATAATAATGCATTGCTTAGCATTGAGTTTTATTCAATGATTTTGTCAGCAGTCATATGTCTGTGTTAGACCCTCTTGTAAGATGTTTTTTCATGAGGAGAATCTATGACAGCTACCAGTTTGCAGTCATCTGTGAATAGTCAGCCAAAGGCCTTTGACATTAGACTTTACCTCTGAAAAGTAGATGCCAAACAGAAGTGGTCCCAGCATGGGACCCTGAGGCACCCTGCTGGTGACACAGCTCTTAATGGAGGTGGTCTCACCAGTCCTGACTTCCTGGGTCTTGCCTTTGAGACAGCTGGCAATCCAGCAAGTTAATCGGGGGTTTATGCTAGTTTGGTGAGTTTGTCTACTAGACCCAAGTGAGGTATTGTGTTGAACACTATAACCAGGTCCAGGTAGACAGTATGCACTGTTTTCCCCTCATCCATTGCTTATGTCTTTGTTGACCACTTCCATGATAATTCATTCCATGGCTTTGCACATTAGCCTAATCAGACTAATATGCCTGTAGTTTCCAGGGTTGGTTGCTGGTTCACCCTTGTGAAGTGGGATAACCACTGCAGACCTTCATTTTCATGGTACAAAGTCTGTTTTGAGGCTATAATTAAAAAGTGACTAAAGTGATCCTGATAGATCATGTTTCAAGCTATTTAGAAGGCACCATATGACATTTTTGGAATCCATTGAGGCCATGTATTTGGCCATAGTGAGCACCACCTGAACCTTCTCCCTTTTAAAGTTGAAGAGGGTTATCCTACTAGGTATTTAATGGGGGAGTGGGGACTGAGGTTTGAGCTGAATTTATCAGCCAGCAAATGTGCTATGTCACTCTGTCTGCTCATTGAAGGTGGCACCATTGACCACCTGTTTGGGACACTGATGTGTGCTGCCTGTGAGGTTTCAGACATAGCTGTAGATGGCCTTCTGGTGTCTTTAGCCTGTGTGGCTATCTTGACCTTGTAATTTGCCTTATTGGACTTAATTAGTCCTTTCAGTTACTAGTTTATTTCAATTAGAAAGCTCCTAACAGTGGGGGAGTTGCTGTTCCTGATTTTAGGCATGACTTTTTTCCCTTTGGTTATATACCCTATTAAGGTTAGGATTCCACCAGTGTGGTTTGATTTTGCAGTTTGTTTTGAGGTAACGTTCAGTAGGTAGCAGCTTCTATATCAGTTAACATAGCTGAACAGGGTGTATGAACAATTCTGCATAGGTTGCATTGAACCTGGTGCTTTATGACAAGGTGGAAGTAGGAACCTAGTCATAGAGCACCAGGTACAATGCAACCTATGACTAGCTGGAAGTAGGAACCTAGTCATAAGTTGCATTGAATCTGAGGCTCTATGACTAGGTTCCTAATTCCACCTTATAAAATGTACAGTGGATTGCTGGCCCTGCTCAGTGTACTATAACTAATTATTCACTTCCCATTTTATAAAATGCAGAGTAGAATGCCTCCCTGCTCAGTGTACTATAACTAATTATTCACCTCCCATTTTATAAACTGTAGGGTAGAATGCCCTCCCTGGTCAGTGTACTGTAACTAATTATTCACCTCCCATTTTATAGAATGTAGGGTAGAATGTCCTCCTTGCTTGGTGTGCTATAATGTTTTGTTTACATCAATGGCAGATTGAAGTATCTGACAACTTTTAAAGCTTTTCTTGCTCTTCTGTAGTGCTCAGCACTGGCTGATCTTACACTCTGATGTGAGACAAGGGTTTGACTTAGAGGTACTTAACTCATTAACACCTCAGTGCTGTGGAATATCACACATCTAGTATCCTTAATAGACTCTTACATTGCAGGGCATTTTTTGAAAAACTAAAAAAATTGTAAGCCAAACAAATGAACATATCTGTGAAAAGCAAGTACTGATTCATAGGTTAGTACTAGGCTAACTACCCTTGTGGGCCATTTTAAGACTAGCCAATTACCCAACTTTAGAATCAAACCCTGCACCTTGTGTCTGTAAGGTAAGCACCTTAACCATTATGCCAACCTCCCACCCAAAGTTTACACATTAGATATCTCCCTTTTATAGGTTAGTACTAAGCTAACTGCCCTTGCAAGCCATTGTAAGCCTAACCAATTATCTCTTGTGAGACACAAACCCTGTATCTTGTGTTTGTAAGGCAAACACCTTAACCATAAGGCCACCCTACCACTAGCACTAAGATGATACAAGCAGTAATGTTATCAGTAAAAAGACATCTTCACAGTTGTACTATTCAATATATTCATAGTCTTCACATATGTACTGTAATAAATAATAATGCACACAACCCCAGGATTATATTTTTCTCTATTGTTTTGCAAACAGCTATTCATATCTTGGAAATCATACATCCTAGATATATAGTGTAAGAGTACTTTTATTTAGCCAGACTTAAGCTTTCATTTTTTTAATAATAAACAATGTAAAAACAGTCACAAGGAACCACTCCACTTTAGGTAAGAGTTTCCACAAAAGGGACTTCTCATACAGTGCTGGAGATTGCAGTTCAGAAGTTTTCAGACATATTATCTATCCTTGATTTGACAGATTTTCCCTGACATATTTTGTTATTGTTTAGACTTCATCCCATGTATTTTTGCAGTCATCCACTGATGCCAAATATTAGAGTATTGTGCCTTTTATTGCTTATAAAGTGCACTGTGGTGCTAGAGATGTTGATCTAACATTTTAAATGACTCCAGCTAATAGTTTATATACACTCCCTTTTGTCATCCTGTGTTCCATCTGGCTTTGTACTGAAACCTCTTACCACACAGATATATCCATGCCACTCTCAACTGTATGTCCCTGAGTTTACAGAGCACTCCTCTTATTGGCTTACATTGTCCCTGGTAACTCACAAACTGTTGCAGCTATTGAATAATGCAAGTCATTAGAGTTCCATGCTTATTATTATATAAAAATGTGCTGCACGAACTGATTAGTTAATGCAGTTCTTTAAGGCTATTGTTGTCTTTGTCAAGGGTGGAGGGTGTGAAACATCACCCACCCCCACTTACTATATTCCATTTTTCTTGCAGACTTGTGGAATACTTGAGGACTACCCATGGTGCCTAGCGGTAGTGCAGAGTGCTAACAAACTCTGTAGGAGTAGAAGCTACAGGGTTTAAACATTGTAAGTGCCTTTAGGCACAATATAAAGAGTTACCACTGGTGTTTAGTGTTGCCCCACCACATTTCTTTCATGCTGCAAAGCTTTTGATTATTATTTTTAAGTGCTTTTAAGAAACAATGTAAAGAGGTTTCCTTAGTGTATAGTGTTCCCCCTGCCCCATGTCTTTCATTCTGCGCAACCTTGTTCTATGAAATTTAAAGCACTATGTAAAGCTTTATCCTAGGTGTTTAGTGCCCACTCTCCAGTGTTGCATTATTTACTTGTTAGTCTAGGGGATTGTGGAAGTATGACAGCCCTCAGCACACACACACACACACACACACACACACACACACATCTGTCTACTAAACTCCCTGGCTGTTACCTCTATCACAAAATGTTGAATACATACTTGTGGCAGTGTAACATAGGTGATCAAAGTATATAACTCAACTGAGTGATTCGGCTGTGTAAATGCCTTGCTTCTGGTATTTCCATGTGAAAACACATGCCCAATTTGCATATGCCTCACTCATAGAATGCCTCATTAGCGTTTGCAGTAGGCAGTGACTCAACAGTAGCACTATGCAGTAGACTAGTTGTTCAACCACTCAAATAATGTACCATGACACACAAAGAGGTAGGAATCTTATATGACTGAGGTAATATTTGGCAAATTTAAAACAGTAGTAAAATTCAGTATTTTGCTAATTATATATTCCTTAATTAGGATTCTTCTCCACACAACTACAGTACACCAGACTTTATTTCACCCAACCTGTATTCCACCTCATTTACTCCAGGATTTAACTCATATCAGCTGACCTGTGAGCTCCAATTACATTATACAGCAAGAAGATGGACACCAGTATTCAACCAACCCATAAAAGAAACAGAATGCACTGAAAAATGTGGCATAGAGGGTTCTATTCTTTAAAATAACAGGTTGCCAAATTCCAATAGTTCTTTCCCATTTTCACTACTGGCATGCATTAAAAATGCAGTCCAAAAATTACCCTTAACCCCTTTGTAGATGCCAATGAGCACAAGAACAGAGTGAGACTGCACATAAAATTTTCTATATGTCTATATATATGTGTGGGGTGGGGTTCTATGTCATAAGATCGAAAGTTCAAAAGACACAAAACCCAAATAATGAAAACTAAAAATATTGAAAAATGTAATTTGCCCTGTCTCCACTGTCTTGCAGTCTTAGACTTGGTATGTAAAATTAGCAGGGGGTATGGAGTGCAGCCCCCCCCCCAATGTTTTCAATATTTTGAGTTTTTACTACTATTTTGGGTTTCAGTCTTTTGCACTTTTGATCTTATGACATAGACCTGAATGTGTGTGTGTGTGTGTGTGTGTGTGTGTGTGTGTGTGTGTGTGTGTGTGTGTGTGTGTGTCTTCCCACATGTGATTGTACTGTACAAGTATACGTTTTTTTTTTTTTTATTTGTTTTTTAAGTTTTAGGTAGAAAGAGTATGTTTTGTAATTTTGAAAATCATATATCTACAATTTTATTATTAGAAAGAACACATAAGCTGTACAAATATTTATTCAAATTCAAAAGCTATGTTTAAATTTATGTATATGCAGTTTTCACCTCCTGTATTCAATATAACATATAAAGCCTCTAACACCCACAGCCAGTCATTAACTATTTAGTTTTAAAGGTAAATACAGTGCTTATAGCTTGTGTTTAATTTTGAGGGTATTCACCCAAGCAGGAGGAAACATATAGGACTGGGCCCAATTTTTCAAAGTGAATATGAGGTCACAAATATGACAAAAGAAAGAAGAATAGCTGTAACTATAAATATGTCAATGTTATCGCAAATAATGCGTTTAAAAAATTAACAATAATTTCTTTGATTCACTCAAGATGCGCACGCTACAGGTATAAAGGCAGAGTCAAAGGAAATGCAGGATTGTCTACTTAGACAGCAGGCAATCAATGAAATCCATCTATCCATCCACAACTCCTTTTTTCCATTTTTGCACATGGGTTAGGGTTGTCACTTTAATAGTGGCAATTATCTAGAGCCAGGATTTACAACATTAGGTTCAAGTCCTGCCACAGAGGCAATCAATGAAATAACAAAATAAAATGAATTATTGAAGGTGAATGTTAAAGAATCATGTAGTTACTGATCAGAGAAGGCTAGAATATTAGAGAGGATAAATAGAGAATAGGTGAAACATTTAGTTGGGTGCAGACAGAGAAATCTAAATTAGTTTTACAGGACTGCAGACAATATTCTATTTACTTACTTGATAACCACTTACAAAATGAAACTGGAAACCACAGCCTATTAAATAAGGGTCTATGTTTTCAGCTAAGATGTAGGCCTGCATTTTGTCCTAGTTCTCAAGAAATATCAAATACTCTCTGAGGTTCCTTTTAACACCTAGTTGAGCTATGGTTAGGTATAGGAATTACTGGTCTGTGACACAATGTAAAGTTAATAATAATTATGAATTAAGAATAGACAGAAGTCAGGAATTCTAAAAAACTGACCACAAAATCCTCTCAGATGACTTAATTACTTTTTTAACAAATTGTGGCAAAAAACAAACAACTGACCAGGAAGCCAAAGACCATGGTAAAATAATCCAATAATTGTAGAAACCACTCAAATTCGTAGTTGTTGTAGAAAGAAACAATCATGTTCCAGTTCCAGGTACTTCTCTTTTTTTTTTTTTTTTTTTTTTTTTGGAAATTGTGGCAAAACATGATGCTCTCTTATTGGAATAGGTGATAATTGGATAGAATGTTATAGAAGAACATAAACTCAATATAATGAGCATTCCTGAGAAGGTGAAAAAAAAAGAATATATGTTAAGTAAGAAATTATTCAAATGTAAGCATCCCTAATGAAAACGAAGATAACAGATTTACAGGCACCACTGAATGGAAACTTGGGAGCTCCAATGAGACTAGGGCAATGCCAGATGCAAAGATAATAAAAATAAGGATTTGGAATTACATGATACTAAAATGAAAGATATTTTTCTTACTTGATTTTAGTTTACCAGGTCTAAATGAAATACAAGTACACATTGAGAGTAAATGTTTATAACAAAGATGCAAAGGTGTTTACATAGGTAACATGCATATGGAAAGTAAAATAAAACAGCAAGAAAAAGTACATTTTCAGCACTTAATGCAAATAAGAAGGCTTAAAGCAAACATTGTCTTAAAACAGAGTATAATGGAAATGTACAAATGTTAAGAAAGCTGACAAATTAAAAAAAGTTTTAGGTGGTTAGCATTTTGGAAAAGGAACATCAATGGAAAAATGCTAAATTCAGAGAAAGATGCTGGAAGGTATATACAAAAAGAAAAATAAGAATTGTATTTTGCATCAAAGAAATCTAATTTTAAAAGGAGCTAACCAAGTGTAGAGGAAGTTTAAAAATAGCAAAGTAGCAGGATACAGAAAAGAAGTGATAATGTAAGTAATTCAGAGTCTTATGAAGAATAAGGATGGAATCAATATATCCAGACAAGTTTGTGACTATATAAAAGGAAACAATCAAATGAGTAATCAAGGATGCTGCATTAGCATTAGACATGCTAATAAATAATGTAAGGCCTACTAGAAATAGACAGTAATGGAGAAGATAGAGATAAAATATATATATAGCATTATCTTGATAAATCAGACTGCTTGTATTTGTTTCTTAAAATAGACAGTGAAGTAGAGGGAATGATACAGGAAGATAAAATACTGGATTTATGAAAAATTAATACATCTAGTTTAGGGGATATAATAATTTCTTAGATGTTAAGCCACTGGGCTTGGCTACTACCATCACAAAATAAAAATGCCATTTATTATGCATGGAGGTTTGTTCAAATTATATGGATAGGGAAAAGAAAGTATTACACAAGGAAAATAGAACAAAGACCTACAAAAATGCATTGTCTAATGGGTAAAAACATATAAAACACCTTCACTGCTAAACACTCTGCTCATGAAGAAAAGTAATCTGATGTTAAGCTAAACACTAAATACTATTTTTAAATAAATCTTAGGTAAGGAATATATTTGTATGAGACAAAATGGATAAATACAATGAAAGACATAAATATAATTCTAAGGAACACTGCAATTCTTTATGATAGTCTAAGAAAAGCTAGTTAAAAGTTAGAGAAAAAAGGGATTTACTGAGAAAAAACAAGATGAGGAAGGTTTTAATTTGCATAATGGTGGATGGTGAAAGACATTAAAATTATTACATGAGAAAGAGTAACATCATAAAAGGTGGATAACATAGTAAATAAACAAGGAGTGAAAAATGTAATTAAATTGCTCTAAACCTTTGATATCAGAAATTAACTTCATTGGGACCTTCATTCTATGTTGCCTGTTAAAGTACATAATTTTGAAATTGCTAGTATGTCCACAATAAACTCTTGCGATTTTGATAGAGATAAAGAAGGGTTTTTGAGAGTAATAATTTTTCAGAGTAAACCAAAAGTGAGTTGATAATATAGGTGAAATTTAATAACAAAAAATTATAATTATTAATGCTTGTAATTTTCCAAAAGACAAAAAACACTAAATAGTATAATTCTCTGTGTTGTAATTTAGAATTATACATGGGTGATAGTCAAAGAAACAAGAAGTTTGCTATAATAAGTAAAGAGTTTTAAATGTGAGAACTGGGTTACATAGCAATATCATTAATTTTCTGAAAAGAAGGGAGTTCAAGCATGATGGATAATGTTAATACATTGTCAAGAAAAGGTACCATTAAAAACAAATTGGAAAGAAAAACTACTGGGCAAGAGAGGGTATAAGAATAATTAAGTTGTTTAATAAATTCAATAGATTTAAGAAGATAAGATCAAGTATTTTTTTTAATATTCAAAAGATTCAAGAAGACCAATGTAAAATACTTCCAAATATATCAAAAGAAAGACAGACATAATTCAAAATAAGAAGTGTGCCCCATATTTAAGGATGTTGATTTGGTGCTAAGGAGAGATAGAATAAATTAAACTGGCATTTTCTAGACTTTATGCAAACAATTTTGTCAACAGGCAAATACTTACCATCCCTGTGACATAAAATAGTGAATTAAGGGTAGAATACATTACAATTGTGACATACTACTTGGTTTTGCCTATCTACTGTCTATCACAGCACCCAAACTATGGTTATCTTATCCTTCATACTGACATATTTTATCATTTTTATCTCAAGTCATATATTTACCTATTGCAGATTAGCAAATTGTACATGTGTTGATACCTTTTTCTTATCATTCATACCATAACAAAATATATGTTTATACTGTCCTTAGCTGCATATCTCTTACTTGATCACGTTAGCCAGTTGGCATCTGTCAGATATTAGAATGCAAGTATGGAAAATAATCCTGTCAAGTTATTGCTCTGTTTACTAGCACACAATGTCTTAAGTTTTTCCTTGTTATTATAAGCCCAGGCAACAAATTGCTACTATTTGAAATATAACATACCTAACATAAGCAAGCCACAAAGAAATATAGCATATAGCTTTTAAACTACATATTATGCTGTCTGAAAAAGGAATGTATATTTTACTAAAAATAACAACAGGTGATATCCATCACCACCATCAATTTCATCATGCCATCTTCTCATAAGTGCCCCAGGGCCACTACTAAATGAATATAATGATGCAACTATAGAGACTGGCCTAATGGTTAAGGTGTTTACCTTGCAGACACAAGGTGCAGGGTTTGATTCTCACATGGGGTAACTGACTAGGCTTAGAATGGCCTAAAAAGGAAGGTAGCCTAGTAGTAACCTATGAACTTCAACTAAGTGAAACACCACAGTTCATGCATATGCGGTAATCTGTAAATTGCATGAAGTAGCTGTTAGTGAAAGTTAAGTTGAGACATTCATATTACAGTTCAAATGTTAATATGGGGACACATTTCCTACATGTATAATTGCATTTATAAGAACATTGGAAGGGTATGTATTGTTCACACTGCTCAGTTGCACTCAAACTTTAGTGAGTTACAAACACAGGTTATGTTAAGTAGAGGCATCTGTTTTTTCATAAAACAAATACTAATGCAATGATTCAAAGATGTGTTTCATCTTCAACCAGAACATCATGCTATACCAGAGTATGTTTCTAACAATAAATATGCAGAATTCATCATCCTAATAGATAAACTCTGTCCCTAGTGATAGGTATCATATTACTTTAATGGTTTTCAAACGTCCCATCACTGTAGCTTCCAAAAACCCCTAAATGAAGTTTGGCAATAAACCAAGTAGTCCCGGGACATCTTCATGGGTGGGGAGAGAGTTAAGTGTGTTGGGGAGGTGAACGGGTTAAGTAGAGGCAGGGATGGTTGGGAGGAAATGAGATAAGGATGGGGAGGGGCTTAAGATGTTTAGTCTAGTGTAGTTGGGTTAAGCAATCACATTTTGGTGTGAACTTGCTAAGGCAAGGTACATCCATGATGACCTGGGAAGTCTGGGAGGTAGGCCTTTGAAATTAGGAGGTAAGTTAGTAGATTAGCCAAATTATGGAGGGTACATTTTAAATGTATTCGGGGACTTCTGTAGGATTGAGCATATTTATTAATTTAAGATTAGTGATGGGTTTTCTTGGAGGGAATTAGTTTATTAGCTTGTCCAGGGTTGTTTGCTAGGCTTGGTAGCACTGGAAGTGGTGTTCGTTCATTGCTGACATCAGGTTGAAAGAGGATTTTTTTTTCTCATTGGTTGGAGCATGCAGGGGTTGAATGCGAGCTTTGGGGGTTGAGGCAGTGATGTTTGCAGGTTTGCTGTCAACTCGCTCTGCAAACATGAAGGTTACTTATCCCACTGCACTTCCACAAAGGTGACTTATCCCACTACACTTGAAGTGTTGTACTAAGAAACACATTAATTCTGTATTATTGACAACATTAGGCTGATTGCCAGGAAACCACGGAACACACACTGTCTTCCTCTGATGTTGTTGTTGTGTCTTTCGGCTTTTCCCAGTTAGGGGTCGCCACAGCGAAATTCCGGTCCGCTAATGATTGGTAGTTGATTTTTATGTGCTGAGTTACCAGCCCTGATGCACACCCTTCAACAAAGGTACACCCATTCCCGCATGTCTCCATGCAGAAGAAGCTCTAGCTAAGAATCGAATATGACAGCGTCTTACTGTGAGGCGACAACGCTACCGCAGCACCACCACCGCGGGTTCACTGTGTTTTATTCACAACATTCAGTGGAACCTGCAACTCACAGAACTGCATCACAGAATATTTAGGTATATTGCCAGTAAATTGTGTATTGAGAAGTTTGGTTATACACTGCACTTTGGTCATTTGTATCTGCAAAAAAAAAACAACATAATTTTTCATGAGACCATCCTGAACTCTGTAATCATTCTCAAAGTCAAACAGTAAAGACTCAAGCAGTGCTATCAAGTGTTAGATATAATTATAAATAAGAAGTGTTGGTTCTCGGGCTTGCGGCAGGTGTCTTTGCAGAGCATGCGCAGTTGTGGTCATTGGGGGTTTGACCGTTGCTTCTGAAGCGGGCATGATTGGATGCCACCATTTTACGTTTGTTAACTGTAAAAAAAAAAAAAAAAAAAAAATCTGCACTTAGATTACTCTTTATTGGCATAGTAATGCTTTTCAACTTATTCACAGCTAGTAGTTCCTTTACAATAGTTTAACTGCATCGATTCACACAAGGTGATTTGTCCTCTATTTAGTTCTACAGAGTTGTTTTAATATTGGGAACGGCTGCTTTGTTTTCAATGTTTGAGTAGAGATCAGTCACATCACTGGTTGTGCAGCAAAAGGAAACGGATTTGTTTGTAGCAGGTTTTTAAG
Source organism: Protopterus annectens (assembly GCF_019279795.1). Classification (NCBI taxonomy): domain Eukaryota; kingdom Metazoa; phylum Chordata; order Ceratodontiformes; family Protopteridae; genus Protopterus; species Protopterus annectens. The sequence continues at coordinate 599,995,797 of NC_056747.1, forward strand.
TCAGTAATAGTAGTAGATGTTATCAGCAGCAAGATAATCGCAAATGAGGGTCAGTGGTCATGCATGTGCATAGGGGGATCAGTGGTTGTTAGGGTGATGTGTGATGGAAATATTTTCCCTGACCATCGGGCATACTTCTCAGCTGTCTTTGATTGCTGAAATGTTCTTGACTGTTTACTTAATATTTGTTAACTGGGTTGGTCCAGTTGAGCTGGTGTCCCGTTTTCAATGGAGTCACAAGGAAAAGCTTCAGGCACTGGTTTGACATGAACGATTAGCGCTGTCACTCTTAGCTAGCAAATTTTGAAGGCAAGGTGGCAAATTACCGAAGGTTTTGGTCACAAAGTCACTGCAGAGATGGTGACCAACCAGGGTGATAGTGGCTTGCAGCAGGGCAGAGGGATCCGGTGCTGTGTTCGGATTCCTGTGGGGGGATTTCTGCAGTGGGAGGTTGAGCCCATGGAGGATTGGTGCTTACTTGATGATTCTGATTGTTTGGGCTTCTGCATGTAGTCTGGTGTTGCGTAGGGAAGGGAGTATTGACAGCTTGGGGGAAGAGAAGGTCCTGAGTAAAATGGTGTTTTTTCTGGCAACTAAGGGCATTTCCTCAATGACGGCAGGAGGACAATAATGACAGTTCATGATTTGTTCATGGTTTACTGCAGGGGTTGAGGGTTTGGTGAGGTTTTCTTTATCCCCACAGTTAGCTTGTTGGTGGGGGGTTAGGTAGCTCAATGGCAGTAGTTTTGTGTGGGTTCTCTACAGTGTGGAGGTAAAGCATCATAACAGTTTTGTGGGCTTGCAGGCCGTCCTGTTACTTGGAACCTTAGCACCTGCAGGCACTGGTATTAGCTATTACTGCACAAAAAAAAACAAAAAAAAAAAAACAAAGGGTTTCATTTTGTCATGGCTACTTCTTCACATCAGGACAGCTCCATTTAGTCTGCAGCTATGGGGAGTTATGGGACCAGTAACAAAACAACAAAAAAAAAAATTGAAATGAACACCGAGTCTATAGGGTTATTTCTTGTTGGGGTTATATTAATGTGCGTATAAATTCACAGCATGGCAAATTAATGTTAATGGCTAATTTCTTCAATGGCAGAAGTTTAACTCTGGGGAGAAGCAGGTAGGATTAGACTGTAAGGAAACGGTGCTGAGTTGCTGAGTTTTAAATGTAAGAAATGCCTTTTATACCTCACACTGCAGCAGAGAGATCTGTGGAAGAAAGATACCTAAATGGTTCCAAGGCTAGTAGGAGCAATGGGTCTCACAGAATTGCAGCCATATTTGGCTATATTACTGATGCATGTACTTCATACAGATTATAGGAGTCATTACAGGGCACATTGCAGGTGCTTTTGGCTAACATCAAAGACTGAAACAATACTAGATTCATAAGTTTTAGTCATACTTTGACTAGGATTGGGGTCCTTCCTGTCATGGTATTTTGAAACCCAAAGTCTTTGAGGAAAATAAAGCTGTTCGTTTTGGTGGCTGGCTGTGGTTATTTTGTGGGGTACGTTGATAGTCGGCGAAGACGTGCTTTTTTTTTTTTTTGTTAGGATTGCAGGACAGCAGTAAAATGTTTTGCTGACTAGGTTCTTGCTTTGGTTGTAGGAGTACAGGACTTATTAGGATAAAGCCCTATGGCTCTTGCAAGCCAGTGAAGTTCAACCCTTGTTTTCTTAGAACTTTGGGGTGGTTGTATTTACTCATTCAGTTGTTGAACTGTATTTGGGGGAAGGGCCAATGAGGTGTTTGATAGGATGCTGGAGTTTATTCCTAACGGGTGGTGTCTTTGGGGTGACAAATTTGTTCCTTGAGTAGGTAGTGTTAATGTTACATAATAGGTTAAGGCTTTACAAAATACCTAGTAACAAAGAAGCAGGCTAGCAAGTACGGTAGATGCACAGGCCAGACAAACTGTAGCAAAACACAAAAAGAGCCAGCACCTTGGGAGCGTGAAGATTTATTCAAAAAAACAGACCGGTACAGCTTGTAGCTTTCATCAGTGGTACATAACATAAAGCAGTGATACAACTGCAATATATACTCAATGTCATTAAAGACCAATGACATCATTTCCTGTCCAAGAAAAAAACAGCCAGACTGATCCAGTTGACGGTTGTAATTTGCTCTTCACACAGCTTGGCAAGTAGGTTAAAGTTTTACGTACCAGCATTTGACACCTAAAGCCTTTCAAAGCATAACAAAACCAAAACATTACCCTGAGGGGTTTAAGGACTAATTACATCCATTAGTCAGCAAGCCTGATGATATATTATTAAGGGATTGGAACATGGCACAGCAACAGGCGTCCATGTCCTTTGTTAACATTTTAGCATCTTATTATGAAAGAACAATTGAGGTCAACATTTGTGATGTACAAAAAAATATGTGAAGAATTGAAAAAACATGAAGAACAAATACATTTTAAGGACAATCTTAGCAGACTCTGAAAGGAATTGACTACCTTTGAAAATCATTTGAAAGATAAAAAGTCACATAAGTTTTCCAGAGATATGGAGGATTATGAGAGGGGTAGGCCGTTTGAGTCAGAGAGAAGTGTTAGGTTTGCAGATGGAACAAAAAACACCACTCAGATACACAAAAAAGACCCATATTCATATTAAAAAAAAGGTAGACCACATACCACAACTTCGGGGGAGGAATCCTGTACTACTGACACTGAATCCACATACATTAGTGATTCCCTCGATTCCAAGAGGGGTCGGGGTTCAGAGTACCCCATAGGGGTAGGAGGCACAGGGGGGGACACAAACACAGGGGTAAAAACCATAGAGGATCTTTTCCAATCAATAGTGAAATAAATGTAGAATGTTCTAATGTGCATAATATTTCCAAATATGTTTTATCATCTGAAGAGGAATCATTGCTGAATAAAGGTCTTGGTTTTATCCCAGTTTTTTTTTTTTTGTGGATGAAAGCATTTTTGTCTCTGATATACTATCTTTTTGCAGAAAGGTTAATCTGAAATTGTTTTTCGGCCAACAGGACCATTCTCAGAGATCTACTGATTTTAGATTCTACAAATCTAATTTCAGTCCACCTATGAACAAACATGTTGCCATTTTCCATCAGGCAGTTATCAAAGATTTGCATTACCATTTAAGTTCCTCACCGACTATCAGGCATAATCTAACAATGGCGGAACAAAAACCTCTTACAGATCTTAGGGCCAATACTGATATTTCCATCCTACCAGCAGACAAGGGTGGGGCTGTGGTGGTCATGGACTCCAGTTATTACTGGGTTGAGGGAAGTAGAGAATTATGTAACCCTCAGCAATATATGAACATGCCCACTGACCCCACTCTTAATTTTATAAAAGAGATTGACAATTTCTTGCAGGAAGCGGTGGATCAGGGAATTATCAGTGATAAAACTAGACAACTAATGGTAAAAGATCCAGGCAAACAATATCTTTATCTATTGCCTAAAATTCACAAATCTTTGAGTATGCCACCAGGCAGGCCTATTGTTTCGGGCATAGGCTCCCTCACGGAGCCATTGTCAGCATTTTTGACAGAATGTTTGCAACCGCTATTGCCACATGTTAGAGCTAGGTTAAAGTACACAACAGAATTTCTACAAATTGTATCGGAGTCTGAATTGGAACCTCATTGGTTGATGTGCACCCTGGATGTTAAATCACTTTACACCAGCATTCCACGCTGGGCTGGACTAACAGCATTAGAATTTTGGCTAAATAAGACCAATATCTACAGTCCAGATTTCAGCACATTGCTTATTTGCATGGCCAAGCATGTCCTTACCAAAAACGTCTTCTATTTTCAACACGAGTGTTACTGGCAAATACAAGGCACAGCAATGGGGGCATCTTTTGCCCCAATATATGCTGATTTATATATGGGATATGCTGAGGAACACATTATATATAATGAGCTACATAACCCGTATTTGCCAGAGATAGACATATGGAGACGTTTTTTGGACGACTGTTGGCTTGTATGGAAAGGAGGCAGTGATTATTTGGAGGAATTCATTGAATACCACAATGGAAACAAATGGGGGGCTGAGTTTACAGTGAGTTTTCATAAAAATGAGATTCACTTTTTAGATGTCAATTTACAGCGTCAACCAGATAACACATTACGTACTACAGTTTATCAAAAATATCCACAATATAACAGCCTGTTACATGCCTCCAGTCTCCATCCTAAACATACCATTAACAATATTCCTAAATCTCAGTTTTTGTGCTTGAAAAGAATTTGTTCTTCACAGCAGAATCTGACACAATCCCATCAGGATTTAGAAAACAGATTTCTAGCTAGGGGATATGGTACACAGAATGCGAACTCAGCCATGCAATGGGCCAACAACCAATCCAGAATTATTATTAGAATACATACATACACCCAGGAAGGAGAATAAGGACACCTTGAGAATGGTCACTACATTTGGCAGAAATACAGCCGATCTTACTGATGTTATTGACAACATTGGAATATTTTGAAGGCCAATGAACAATTGGGTGACCTTTTGGGGGACAAATGCTCATTTTCTTTCAGGCGGGGCAAAACCTTAGGGTCCTATTTCTCTCATTACAAAAAAATGATGCATCAGGATGCCATTTATCATCAAACTACATTAACAGGGGAGAGACTAGTCAGTTCTTATCCTTGTGGACACTGCACCTTCTGTAAATATGTCTTCAAAACCTTCACCAGTAAAAATACTGGGCAGCTGTACAACATTAATTGCTTTGCTAATTGCGGAACGGATTGGGTCATATATTTGGCCACTTGCACCTGTCAAGCCTTTTATGTGGGCCAAACTTCCAGACAATTTAGATTTTGAATATCTGAACATTTAGGGGATATTAGGAATGCAAGAGCCACCAATGCTCTTTATAGACATTCACTGGTTCATCACATGGCGAAATTTACTTTTATAGTCATTGATAAAATATCGGGCAAAAGATCTTTTAAAATGGGGTGGCACAGTATATTAAACATGAAATAAAGGAAATGGATTGTCAAACTAGGGGGTTTATTCAAACCTGGATTAAATGATAAACTGTAGTGTTTTCCTTTCTCTTCATGAGTTTTGATACTATTTATGAACTATCCAGAATTCTTGGGTTGGTCCCAAGAGTAAAACAGTTGAAAAAAATAATAAAACAGTAAATCTTTATGGACTTTATTGTGTTTTGTATTGCTTTTTTGTTTTTATTACCTAGTATTAGACGAGTTTTTTTCTTGGACAAGAAATGATGTCATTGGTCTTTAATGACATTGAGTATATATTACAGTTGTATCACTGCTTTATGTTATGTACCACTGATGAAAGCTACAAGCTGAAACCGGTCTGTTTTTTTGAATAAATCTTCACGCTCCCAAGGTGCTGGCTCTTTTTGTGTTTTTTTATAGAATACCACAAGGATCATTTCACTTGGGGTTTGGGTGAATTTTGTGGATAGAGTATTAGGAAGCATGGTATGTAGGTGGCTGGTGGGGTAGTTTTTAAACTGGGTGCATTGTTACAGTGGAGTTAGAAGGTTTAAAAGAAGCTTGGTTGCAGGATAAGGCAGCGGCAAGACAGGTCTTAATTACCTACTAGTGGTTTAGGTAACATAAGGAAAGAGATCTGTCCAGTGGAAAGGCCAAGGACAAACAGGGGTTAAGAATGGTTTGAGAATGAGAGAATTGGGGGTGTTTATGGCTGGGCATGTAGAGTACTTTGTTGCTGAGCATAGGCGAGTTTTCAGGAACTAGGTCAAGGGGTGCTGGTTTTTGGCCAGCTAAGGTAGGACATTAAAGTTTTGGAGTTTGACGGTTCTCTACAGTTATGGAGTTGTTGCACATTTAGAATTAGGTAGTTGGTGGGCTAAGGTGAGGGTCTTGGGTATGAGACTTGCTGCTAGTGTTTGACTGGGTGCAGTTTTGAGTTTAAGGGGTTATAGTTTGTGGTTTTGTTATGGTTATAGGCTGTCAATACGTTCAGGTTGATCCATGCTTTCAGCTTTGAAGACAGTGGGCTAAAACAATATATGCTCTCTTGGTGTGGATGTTCCAGTGTTACAGCGGGGTCGCTGTGATCCTACTTTATTTAGTTTCATTAGGGTGTGTTTCAGTGATGGCATGGCAAAGGGGTTTATGACGGGACTCTAAGGAACTTTACAGATGATGGGTACACCAAATGATGTTTGGCTTGTCCCTTCCCTTTATGGGAAGTAGTGGGTTGAACAATTTTGGGTAGGAGAGAGGGGGAACAGCCTGGTCAGGCTGGTGGGCGGAGAAGAGGGATAGGCTTGCCCTCTTCTGTTCCCCCTCTGGTGTCTGGATGTGCATTTCAAGGATATGGGGAAAAAAATAATTATTGGAGGAAGCTTGGTGAATAGATAAGCAAGCTGAGGTAAAGATGCTGCTTATTTGGTGGAAGGTGATTCGATGAATTGTGTATGAAGTGAGATGGGGTGCTGCTTCATAAGTAAAGTAAGCGAGCAGAGGTATGGACCCTGCTTGTTGGGCAGGGTGAGTAGATACGCTGCCCTGATTAACATTACAATGAATGGTGTATGAAGTGAGATGGGACGCTGCTTCATAAGTAAAGTAAGTGAGCAGAGGTATGGATGTTGCTTACTGGGGCAGGGTGAGTAGGTACGCTGCCCTGATTAACAGATGTTATGCTGTATTTAGATTCAATTATATTATGAATAGTTGTAATTAATGACTTTGGTGATCAAAGCTATGTTATGGAAATTTAATAAGGTTGTCAAATGTCATTTGGTGTGATGTGTGTTATTGAAGGGGACCAGGACAAATACTTACTACAAGTGATAAAAATACAAACACAGCTAGCACACTTGACTGCATCCATAATTAGGAATCTAATCATTTTTCTGGTTTAGGAATTCTGTTTGCCCTATGCAGTCACCTTTCAACCAACTGTGTTTGAAGGCACTCAGATTTGTACTGACCACCGATGTTAATATCAGTCAGGTATAAAAAAATGTTTATCCCTTAAAGTTTGGAACAAGTCCTGCTGACTGGACCTATGATTTTCTTTACTCACTTAGGCTAAATGACTTAAAATAGTTCTTCAGAATTATTTCCACTTGGTATACATAATGCTCACTCCAATTAAAAAAAATTACAATTAATAGAAAGTTACAACACTAGAGCATTGTGGACCTTTGTTTTGCAGTTTTCTTAAAAAAGAAGACAGGAACGATACTACAAGTACAGAGCCCTCCAAGTTGTACAGCACTTGCAAATTCTTGGGATCAAATACATTGCAGCTTGAATGGGAGAAAAGGCAACAATTCACAAAGTGGCAAATAACCAATATGAAAAAAAACAAAGCAGAATTAGAAAATAATAAAAACTTCACAAGCAGCAATTCTAACAATCTAATCAATGCACAACCTTCCCTGTCTTTCAAACAACTTATTGGATTTGTTTAATGACCATACCTAGTCCTACATACTGAAGGCAAGAAAAAAAATATTGCTGAGACACTGTGCAATGCAAATTTTGATTTACCTTGATGAACTTTTCTTTAGACTTGTAAGTCAGAAGCTAGCAAAATGTCTGTTACATAGAATCCAAAACAGAAGCTCAGTCACATCAGAAAGTTTATTCCCAAAGTCTTTTCACACTTCTATGGATGTGAGTCATAAAGCTGTCAAGCGATTAGTTATCATGTGACTGTAAGAAACACAGTATGATCTTTATAAAAAGGTTATAATCTGACCAACTCACAAAGCCTGAAATGCTGTAAGCGCAGATAATGTCAGAGTCATTGGTCAGATATTCACTTTGGAATGTCCGTCAGGGAGGATGGACTATAGGAAGATGTGAGATGATTTAGCACATGATGCTATACTTTTTAGGAAAGCAGTCTAGATCTTTCCCTGACCTTGATAATTGGGTAACTATTGAACTATAATTAGAAAGTATCATTTTACATCTGATAAATAGTTAACTAAAACTGTATGTGTCATTCATTCTGTGTCTGATAATTTTACATCAGATAATCACAGAGTCTTCTGTTTTGGACAACCTTGCAAAATCAATGGAGTGAACTTTATACTTAATTAAACAGTGTCAACATCAGTAAGAAATTAAAACCCATTTCACAGTACTAATATGTTTCTGCTAGAGATGCTGTGTAAGTAAGGTTGTGTGCTAGAAAATCAGTTGTAATGAATTCTGGTGTTGGACTAGGCATTTCAGAATTACGTGGACTGTAAGAACATCAGATCATTCAATACTTAAGGAAATAAACCTTGATTTTCCCTGGATGGTCTGATAGCAAAACTTAAACTCAAATACTTTGCTTACTTAACTGGAAGACAGGATTCACTTGAGAAGGCACCAATACTAGGAAGTATAAAAGGCAAAAGAAGAAGAGGGTAACAAATTCTAAAACAGAAAGGCAGGATTACTGAAGTAATGAATATGAATTGACAAGGAATTAAAGAAACAGTGTTAGGTGTGCTGAAGTCAGTAAGGCCCAAAAGATTCACACTCAAATGACTATTAATTTATTTTATTTATGACAAATTTGTTAACCAGGGTAGAACACTGATGCCATTGGACCCATTTCAGTCTCAGGCCAGGGAAACACATTAGTTAAAAGACATATACAGAGTGAATGACAAAATGCAATAAAAGTGTATATTATATACAAAGTGAATATCGTAGTTGGATTTAGAAATAAAGGGAATAGATAAATGGCATTACATACAGGGTGATTGCAAAAACACAGTAGTTACATGCATATTATATATAAAGTGGAAATCAGAGTTGGCATGCTGAAAGAATCACAATCAAAACAGAGTCAGAGCAAGAGTAAGTGAATGAAGTGGTTGTTATAGGGCCGGAGAGGCACACTTACATGTTCCTAAAGTCCTGAGATGTGCTTTTATTTGTAAATGGAAAATGGGGTAAGAACAATTATATTTAAGACAAGAAGGGAGAGATTCCCACAGTTTGGGACCAAGGGCTGAGAAAGCATAGTCTAAGCAGCAAAGATTGGAGTGTTTGGAGGAGATGACATATGTGGTTAAGAAGTCTAAGATTGTATGTTGGTACATCTCTGAATAGTCTGAAAGCTCTTGGTGAAAACATGTCATTCCTGATAAGTTTCAAAAGTAGAGAAACAAGTAGAAAGTCAGCACATTGTTTCACAGGTAGCCAGTTCATTTTCTCAATGGTTTTTGAGAGGCGTTCATTTGTTGGGGAGAGAGTGATAAATCTGAATGGTAGATACATGTTTCAGAAGCTGCAGCAAATGGTGGGAGACAGTATTCTAACTGAGCCAGTAAGATAACTTTACCTATAGTATTTTTTCAGGGTCTGTATAGCAAAGGGGAGATCCAATTAGCCCAGAATGGGAGACAGTCGATCTTTGTGTACCTGGCTAGACAGCAACATTTCATTTATATATACTGTGACAAATAATTAGGGAAAAGAGACAATGGCCAGTATTCACAGTCAGTTATGCAAATGCATTAAGGCTGTTGGGGGGCATGCATGGACGAGCACAGCCAAACTGCAATTCATAGAGGCCATTTATGCTACTATGTAAATGTACTTGCACAAATGAGCAAATAACATGATGGAAATGAGGAGTGATGAAAATCTTTGTATGCTAATGAAGTCTTATTTACACCATTTGCTATTTGTAGTCAGGTTTTCCTGCTTTTCCACACTGTTAACAGATGTGCTATATAAAAAGTAGAATTGTCAAATCTATCCGATCTATTAAGTAGTCAAAATGCCATCACTTGCAGTGAGCTTTGTTATTTCTAGGTCTGAGTTGTTTGTCTTGGCCGGGTCAAAACCATTTGCACCCAGTGGCACTCACTCACCAAGAAGATAAAAATATAAGCAAAAGATTACTCATTGTAAGTTTGATAATCAAGAAATCCTTGATAGGTTTAGAGTGGACTGAGACATTAAAAGGGTCTTTGTGGGTATATCTGACCCTCACCATAGAGACACTAAGGAATACATGGACTTCCTATTCCTGTGAACACCAAAGTATGCACAGCCATCACTATACTAGCTATGAGGACCTTCCAGAGACAGAATGAGGACATGATGGGAGCTCACAGGCTTCAGCCCTGAGGATACTGAAGCAGTTCCTGGATGTACTCTTGGTACATGTGGATCAGTAAATCTACTTCCTGGGTTTCACCTAAGGAGCAAACTAGGACTATAGACTAGGACTAGGACTATATATATCTTTTATGGGTGAGCACATGTCCCTGAGGTACTCAGTGCAATATATTGCACCCATGTTGCAATTAGGGCCACTCCTGGTCCACAGGGGGACCAGTACTATGATAAGAAGGGCTGCCATTTGGTCAATTGTCAGGTAGTGTGTGATGCATGGGATGCATCACCAACATCTCTGCCCAACATGCTGACAATGTATATGAATCCCACATCTGGCACACTAGCTCACAATGCCACCTTTTCCTGCATGGTAGGATACCCAGTGATCATCTTGTTGAATTTATTTTTTTTCTGTTATTTAAGTACTTACTCATGTTAAACTTTATGGCAGTATAGTTATGTTTATTTTCCTGTCTTGTCCTCCTCCTTTTCCTTTCACTCTCTCTCTCTGTTTTTTCCTTTCAGGTAATGCTGGATATCCACTGGAGCCATGTTTCATGACTCAAGTGAGAAATCATTCTGGAGCTGAGAAGGAGATATATAACACATTCCTGTGCCAGACCTGTATTGTCATTTAGAGGATGTTTGACCTCCTCAACAGCCATTTCAGGTGCCTAGATGAGTCTGGGGATGCCCTACTGTCTGACCTGGCTACTGCATGTAGGATGGTTACAGTCCCTTGCATTCTGCATAATATGATCGAGCACCTTTCTTGTAGTGAAGTGACCCATGCTGTCACTGCAACTCCCAGCTCCAGTCCCACTATAACTAATGATGACCAGCCAGCCACAGTAGTAAGGGACCCCATCTGGCAGGCTCCTGCATGGCATCCAGTTGTGCAGGTAAAGAGCCAGTGATTAGTCGAAAACTATGGACCAGGACATTCAGTATAGTGTTTTCTTTCTTGTAAAAAACACATACAGTATAATTGATACATGCAGTGATAAGGTAGGAGATACTTCCTACCTTATAAAGAGAGTCTAACAACATCTTCACTTCCTTAAGAGACTTCATAGAGCTTACCTCTCCCCACAGTTCCTACTCACCTTCTACAGAGCCACGATTGAGAGTGTACTGACAAACAATATCATTGTCTGGTATGGAAATTGCTCCCAAGCTGATCGGAAGGCATGGATAAGATTGTTAAACAGGTCACAAAAGTCATTGACTCCAACCTTTAATCCCTGTAGGACATTTATTCAAACAGATGCTATGGCAGAGTCCAGAAACTATTGAGGGATGTACACCATCCGGCTCATGGACTGTTCAAACTCCTGCCAAAAGGGAAGTGCTAGAGAAACATTAGATGCAGAAAATCCAGATTCCATAACAGCTTCTTTCTACACACTGTCAGACTGCTGAATAACAAACCCATAGCCTAATACACTACATGGGTAAAACAGTATTTGTGTGCAATATGTCATTGTTGTTTACATAAACTCTCTGAATATCTCACTTTATACATCTCTGCCTGCACTAGGGAAACTGTGCACTATAAGTTTATGGTATATATTGGTGGTGGGTAAGTTTACATGAGTGCCTCTCTTATTTGTTATAGTACTGTTTTTTGCATATCCTTATATTTCTACTCCTGCAGTTGTAGTTGTTGTGTTTCTGATGTAAAGAGAGCTTTCAAATTTGTTTTACTTTATTTCATTTTTTATATCTTTTTTTTATTTTTACTTTTATTTAATTTAATGTATTTATTTTATTAAGTTAACCTGTCTTCCTTTTGTGAACTGTCATTTATATGGTGCAAGCCTGAATATTGACATTTTGTGCAGTGATTTGCAGTTTTTTCTCTGTGTTAATCTGTATGACAATAAAGTTTGCTTTGACTTTGTGGACTATGCTGTGTGGTGCATGGTCTGCTATCATTGCTCATCTGACATTCTCTTTCATCTTAAAATATTTTTGTATTATTATCTGCTTGCTTGACTGCTCACTGATTCCTTTACAGTGATGCTAAAAGTAATCATATCATGAAATAACTAACAGTTGTACCTGCTGTGATGAATAACATTTACTTTATAGATTTCTGTTGATATGCAGAAGAGGTTTATATTCCTAGACCAAGTATCTCTGATAATATTTGACTTTCTGATATGCAATAAATTCATCTGCATTAGGCCAGAGGATTTCTTGTATGCCAGAAATAGTTCACCTCTTAACAGTCTGTAGGACAGCAAGTATTGTGACAGCACTTTGGGTCTGTCCATATAGGATATGTATCCTTTTAAAAAAGTATTTCTATGGGTGTTCCAGTTGTTGTATGTGTCTGGACAGATACGTGCCTAAAGGGGCATTATGCTCAATGACTGGCCTAATGCAGGATAAGTAAAGGGGCACAATGACATCCCTAAATCTAGACACTATTCCTTTGTTTATAAGTGCAGTATAAAAGGACTTTCTTTCAACCATGGACACATGTTGGTCAAACGTAAGATCACTGTCCATGTAAGTTCCCAAATCCAGAAAAACTGAGTCAACTCTCAGGAGCATATTGTCAGTGTGGTAGTTCCCTGGGGGTAGATGACATCCAAAGGAATACAATAATGTATTTTCTGGCATTTAGTTTCAGTCCATGCTTTTGGCACCAGTTATTTATTTGGGATAGACATGCCTTCAGGATGGCTAAATCATTTACTGATTCAACGACTGTTCTCATCTTGCAGTCATCTGCAGACTTAGTCAGCCAGAGTCCTTTGGCACTTTTTACTTCACAGAAGTAGATGCCAAACAGGAAAGCTCCAAGGCCCAGCACAGAAGCCTGGTGCCTCCACAAGTGACTGTTCTTTTTGTGGTGGTAAGTTCTATGAGCAGCTACAAGGTGCTCAAGTCCCTGGGTTTGAAACATTGTTTTTTGAGAACTTGGAACACAAATGCCTGTAGTGAACCCATTTATATATACTTATATCTGTTTGTAATGTTTGTATTTTTTTCAGTTGTGATTGCAAATGTATGGTTTTATTGCTACAGTTATAATCAGTACTATGCATGCAGAATAAAAACAGAATAGTAGATTTTGATCTTCAAGCTAATGATTTGGATGTGGTATGCTTAAATAAGAACACATAGTGGGGTTGGGAGGGTGGCCTAATGTTTAAGGTGTTTGCCTTATAAACACAAAGTGCAGGGTTTGAGTCTCACAAGGGATGATTGACTAGGCTTAAAAATGGCTCGCAAGGGCAGTTAGCCTAGTACTACTCTATGAACCTATAATATACAAGTAGGTGTTTGTAAACAATTGTTTTATAGCCAGTGGTTTCTACAATGATGAACTGAAATTATAATAGACTGTGATCAGCTCAATTACTATAATCAATATATACCAGTATAATCATATTATCTGTATGATTACTGGACAGTTTGTTGAAAGAACATTTGTTGAAAGTCATCTCATTTCAACAGAATCATTTAAAGCCCATTTTATTGAAATATGTTTAATAAAATGACAATTAAATAAAATATCATACATTCAAAGACACACAAACAAATATGTTTAAAAAAGTTTTTTATTCAGGAGGTAAGCACCTCATGTACTGCATGTGATGGGCTTTGCATCCACACACCCCTTGTTTAAGTATGTTAACTCCATGGTCAGACACTTGTGGAGAATAGTAAGAATAATACACACAGTGAATGACTACCAGCACACAAATAGAATCCACGTGCACGGTGACCCACTATAAGTGACACTGATTACCAGAGAAAGCTTTTTACATGCATCTACATATTGTCCTTCTGTATTATAGAACCATATAACAAAGTGCCCACAAATTACCACATAGGTGGTAATCCATTAAGTACATTAGAAGTAATTAGGGACCTGGGGACCCAAGTTGATAGCAATCTCTCATTTGACAACCACGTAGCCAAAGTGGTTAGAAAAACATTTTATATAGCCCACCTAATCATGAAGGGATTCACATCTAGATCAGGGGAGGTCATCATGCCTCTTTACTCATCCCTCATCAGGCCCATAATGGAGTACAATGCCCCTTTTGGGATGTACCTTACCAGACACCTGCAGCAACTGGAAAGACTCAA
>NC_056747.1:600015024-600085024 GCF_019279795.1 Protopterus annectens
AATGTACTTTTTTTGCACAACTGCCAGCACCAATAAAGAAGAAGGGTGAATGGAAACACCCGCACAGTGAAACCGGGGAGTGAAGAAGAGGAGAATTTCTCAGTGACTGGTGACTGTATTGTTTTTAATTTATCTGACCATATTCTTACTAAAGATGAACTTTATATTTTAAATAAGAGTTTGACATTTGTGCCCAGCAGAGATAGTAACTTTAGTGAAATTATAATGGATATTATGTTATTTGGTAGAAATATTATGTTGAAAGGAATGTATGGTAATAATAGCCGATCACAACAGTTTGCATTGAGACATCCTAGCTGTTTTGTTCCATTATTTAGTTAGACTATGCAGACTTTTATTAGAGTCTGTGAACATGAGATTATGCTATACCTACAGGATGCTAACAACAGGAAGTTTCATAACTTTACTGTGCAACAAAGGCAAGCACTCACAGGTTTGCAGAGGAATTTGCAGTTAATTATAAAACAAACAGACAAAGGGTGAGCTGTGGTGGTGATGAACCAAAACATTTATCATGCTAAGTTAGAAGAGTTACTATCAGATACCACCACATTTGTCCATATTTCACCTGTTATGGTTAATAGTTTGATTAAGGAAGTTCAGGATAAACTGAAATGCATGGAAGCCAAAGGATTAATGGGTAAGGACTTACTAGAACTTCTATGGATAGAACATCCAATTATCCCTATATTCAAAGCCTTGCCTAAAATATACAAGGACCTACGTAACCCTCCCCTTAGATCCATAGTATCGGGAAGGGGATGCGTTACTGAAAATATCTCGATATGGTTGGAGTATACACTGAGACACCACATTACATCAATAGAAGAGATACTTAGGGATACAGGACATTTTTTGACCTCCCTTAAGAAACACATCAATGAGGATGACAATGTAAGATACATCATGGTAACATTAGATGTTAAAAACTTATTCACAATTATAAGCAATGATTATGGTTTACAAGCTATTTTCAATTTATTGAGAGATTTGCAGATTTGATGTAAGGAAAGGAGCTGGAATTGCTGACTAACTTGTCGGCGTTAGTATTAGAATACAGTGTGTTTCTTTGTGTGAAGAACATGTATAGGCAGGTACAGGGCATAGCCATGGGCACCCCGTGTGCCAATACCTATGCGAATTTAGTCCTATCCTTTTGGGAACGACATTTTGTGTTTGGGTCACAGAATGTATGGAGGAGTAGATTAGGTCTATATAGGTGCTTTGTGGATGACATTTTTATGCTGTGGAAGGGAGATGAGAGAGAGTTGGAAGAGTTTGTACTCTATTTGGAATCAACCACTACATTTCTTAAGTTTTCAGTAAATTATTCTAGAACTATGATAGACTTCCTAGATGTTAGGATAATACAGGATATAGAAAGTTTAAAAAACACTTTGTATAGGAAGGATTGCTGGAAGAACAGCATACTGACATATGACAGCATGAACCTGAGGTTTACATTTAGAAATATTATCATGGATCAAATGGGGAGGGTATCTAGAATTTGTACAGAAGATGCTGACTTTGAGATTGTGGTACGTAACCTAGAAACATTTTTTTTCCTGAACAGGGGGTATAGTAGAGATGAGATAGAGAATGTAACATCATCTAAGTTTGATTATAGAAAAGATACAATGTGTCAGTGGATGAAAAGAGGCAGCAGCAATAATCTGCCTAAATGAACTATGGCTAGAGAGAACAAGGTTAGATTAATGTTCACATATAGTAACAATATACATGGAATATGTGACATTATAAGGCACAATTGGGGGATTTTTTTGACAGATGACAAGATGAGAGGAATAGTGGGTGAACGACCAAATTTTGGGTGCAGAAGAAATAGGAATTTAAAGGATATTTTAAGTCATGAAGGGAGTGAGCGTCAATGGCAGTTAATATACAGAGAAGGGACAACATCTTGTGGCTCATGAAAAGCTTGTAGTTATATTAATAAGGGAACATAATTTACACATCTGATTACAGGTAAGATTTATCATTTTGGTGCTAAAGCCAATTGTAGGACTAAAAACATAGTTTATTTAGCTAACTGTCAAGGGTGTTCATGCTATTATGTAGGTAAAACAAATTGTATGTTCAAGGTTAGAATCTTAAATCACTTATCGGCTATAAGAATGAAGAATGAGCATAATACCTTATACAGACACATTTCCAGCAATGAAGGGCATAACTTTAGTTTTAGAACAATATGGAACATTAAACTGAACACTAGGGGCGGTGATATGATATAAAGAACATCACTGAGGTTGAAGAAACTAAACGGATAATAGAGCTTTCAAACCATAGATATCTGGGGCTAAATGAGGTCATACCAATGAAACCCACCCTTAAGAATTGGCAGGTGCAATACTGAATTGTGATTGGCTTACATTAGGTTTAAATTTAAAAACACCAGATACACAAATTATCTGATGAAGGGCAGGAGCCCGAAAGCGCTTATCTCTGTGTGGATTTTTCATCTTTACTTTTATTGTTTTATATTGAGTAATTAAACAGTTCATTTTAGTGGTGGTCTGCTGCAGGTTTTTTCATTTTCACTATGGATTATTGGTGTTGAGCAGCTAGACCTTGATTGAGATCTTCATACTATTTTGTTCTGGAGGATGGTATATGTATAAATTTGCAAAGGTGGAATGCACCTGTTCTAAGGTGATCATCTGTGAAGAATTAGTCCCAGTATTCTAGACAACAGATCTGTCTACTTAAAAGTGCACGTGCAAAGCTATGCCACATCCCCTGGATCTCTATAAGAGAAAATATTATGTACAATAATAATGATAGAATGTTAGGTTTGCAAAATTACAACTGAGTGTAAACCATTTCTGAGCACATTATACTCTTATTTCATAAATAATGTTTTTATAACCTTTCACTTGTTGACATATCCTAAGTTTCTATTAAGTAACTCTGATTTCTACCTTCTTTTAAGTTTTCTCATTTTTACTTGTCCTTTGCTTATTATTATATGCAGTCTCATTTAGTCCTTATCTGCATGTTATTATTTCCACTGCTCCTTTTTTGTTCAGATAGCTCTTCTTTTATAATGTGCGTTTCTGTAATCACACCTTTGTTGTACCGAAACCTGTATTGGTGCTGCATCATAACACATGATATCCATGTTCCATTAGTCCTTCGTGTTTATATAAAGTTATATACGGAAGCCTTCCTTTCCATCTTTCTTAATGTACTGCTTGAGCAAGTCTCACTAAATCAATAGCTATTTTGCTTTCTTATATTCTCAGAGGTTAATGTGCAAAATTCCACACTGCTTCTCTAAGATTTTGATCACTCAAACATACAGCTTTCGCCTTATCTGGCCGTTTATTTTTTTTTACTCATCATCTCATTAACTGTATTTCTCTCATCTGATAATGCTTACATTAAATTTCATTGCCAGGTATCCGTTTTTGACTTGCTATACTGACTACCAGGGAACCACATATTTTATTCCAAATATTCCTTTCTCATTTTCCAGTAACTCATATTTAATATCCTGCCATATCCATCCATTTCCTCTGGTAGCAGTATTGCAGGCAATTGTATCACTCTTCTGATTAAACATTTTTCATTGTTCACTTAATTCCTATCTAACCCCAATATATTCTAAAAGTTTCTTCATTTAGTCTTGCTCAGTAACAATCTGCATGCCTCATCACTTATTTATCTTTTACAAACTTGGAATTTGCCTTCTCAATTTGCACCATGGTAGCCTTTTTTTGTAATTTCCCAAGCGTGCCTTTAATTATCTGCTCATTTCTCCATCCTTCTCTTACCTTTTATCTAAAAAAAAGTAGATTTAATATAATTTTCTAATTAGAATGTAACAAAGATGTACCACATTAAGCAAGGTAAAATAATTTCCTTGATATAAAATCAATCTCAGCATCACAAATGCCCTAATTTTTCAAATAAAAGAGTTGTTTCTCACCATTCCATTCCCTCTACAAAGCGTTTTAATCCCTGGTCTTATCCTTCCTGGACTTATTTGTAATGTGTAGGGCAATAAATTCTGAAAAATAGCCTTACATCAAAATTCCTGGCTATTTATGAAACCTTTTCTGTCTTTTCTTTATTCTTCAGCAGTTGTTGTCATCAAATTGTTAATACCCATTTGAATATTTGATAAGATAGTACAGTTTCCACTAGGACTAAGCTGAGAATTTAATCCATGTATTTTAAAGAGATTCCTATGTTTTAATCATAAATACCCAACAGGATGGGTGTTATGGCAGAAGTGCAAGTTACATAATAGTACCTCTTTTGAACTTTATGTTCTGCTAGATTCCAGCAATGCTGTCTTTATTATTTATCAATGACATAACTCGGTAAATGCTCATTGTCTCCAAGCCATGATTCACCATTGGGGGGGGGGTTAAGGGAGTGCTTCTGATCCTGCTTGACAGAATCTGTCAGTAAGCAAGTCAATTGAAGATGGAACCAGTTGACAGCAACTGGTTCGGAAGTCAGAGTGAGGGCTTATCGGATGTACAGTAGCTGTTGTCCATACAGGGCTGGTACCTCATTACTTCATTTTCACCTAATTATAATTTAATTAATAGATTTAAAAATCAAATAAATGAGCAAGCATATTTATCTCGACTTATGCAGGGCAACTGGGGGGTAGTCTACAGTAAAATTTTATATATGTAAAAATTTATAATAAATAGTTTATATAAAGTATTATAATATAGTTGTATGTATATATATATATATATATATATATATATATATATATATATTTATAATAAATATGGTTGTAGTACAAGTATTATATATACATATATAAAAAAGAAACACACATACTCAGTTATAGCATGGCAGTTATTGCTGGTTTGGGGATGTTTTCTGATTAAGTTGTTTCTCTGCACATCTGAAGGGTGAGTAGTATCTTATATATATGTATATGTATATATGCATATATATATATATATATATATATATATATATATATATATATATATATATATATATATATATATATACACATATATATATGGGTTCCATTCATAAGCTCGAAATACTGAAATCTCGAATTTCAGTATTTCGAGCTGAAGAAGCCAAATTCACATAATAGCGAAAGTTTAGAAGTGCGAAATTCAAAACCTCAAATACCGGAGGTTTTGAATTTCAGGCTTCTAAAGTTTCGCTATGGTTATGTATTCAGGTAAGTGTGTGTGTGTGTGTGCATGCGTTAAGGGGTTTGGGTAGGGGCTGTGGTGTGTGTCAGTGTGTTTTGTTGCTGTGATGTGTGTGTGCAAAGAGAAAGTAGCTTGTGTGGTCATGTTTTGTGCGTGTTTGCATGTAGTGCGACCTTAGAGTGATAATATTTAAGTAGGGGGTGTGTGGGGGTGCAGCCCCCCACATGGAGGGTACAGGGGGGCTTGATCTCCTTCTTTCATGTAGTAGAATGATTGTGTGTGTTTGTGTGGTGGATGATGTGTGTGTGTGTGTGTGTGTGTGTGTGTGTGTGTGTGTGTGTGTGTGTGTGTGTGTGTGTGTGTGTGTGAGTGTGTGTGTGTGTGTGTAGTAAAACTGCAAAATTCAAAACTTCCTGTATTCGAGGTCGAGATACTGAAAGTCGAGATTTCAGTATTTCGAGCTTCTGAAATGAATCCATGTATATATATATATATATATATATATATATAAATATATATATATATATATATATATATATATATATATATATATATATATATACATACACACACACACACACACACACACACATATATATATATAAAGCACAGATCTGCATAGTTATATACTCACAATTAAGTACTAATAATTTCAAATATGAGTTGCTTTATAATATGAGCATAGGGTAATATTAAGTTTAAGCATACTTTGGGGAAAACTTCTGCATTCTGATTGCTTAAAGAATTTTATTAATTATGTAAATAAATGCCTGGTAACAACATGTTGATCTAAAAAACAGGGGTGGTGCAGTATGAATTTTATGTTAAGGCATATGTTGTGATTTTGTATGATTTTGGTGCATAGGGTTTGCTCCGTTATTTCAGTGGGGATTTTAGTGCACTATCTTATGCAGTCTAAAGTATGCTTGTTTTAATTAGGGCATGTTGGGTGTTAGAGTCTCAGTAGTGTGGGGTATATACCCTATCACGTTTTGCTTAAGCATGGTGAATTGATGTAGCAGTTGTAAAGGGGTGCTTATTTGGATCAGTAGCTGCATCTCTCTTTTGTGGAAGATTGATTTATTATAGGGGTAAATTTTGGAATTTTACTATGTGGAATCTAGTCAAATTTTGTTTTTATGTACTAGTGGGGTTGGATGTAACTTAAATGGTGCTATATAATTATTTGTATGATGGTCTGCTGGGTACAACGATTTTATAATAAAGTTGTAATGTTCATGTCAGTTTTATTAAGGTTGGACATGGCATTTTGGATAACTGGGAGTATGTAATGTTTACCTCAGCATTTGATTCTTAGGTCATGCACATCCTTGGTTTGGCACAGTGATTTGTGTAGAATTTGACATGACATTCCAGAACCCCCACAGCAACTCAGCTGGTTTTAGTCACATTGGCGTTTGTTCAACGAATGGAGGAGCATGAAAACATCCCGAAGACTCTACATTCTAGAACCTCACAGCAGCACAGCATCCATTCTTTTTAATATTAACTGGAACTTTGTGTGGTTTTAGTTTGTCATATATTCCTTTCCCCTTATCTTTAGGGGGAGTTGTTGGAATTGTTCTTTGTGCTGATCCTTTCTATCATTCAGGTTCAGCCATGCTACAGTCCGTTAAAGAGAGATGGTTGCATGTATCACAGAAAGCTCAAGGCTTGCTAATTAATTTAGAAATGCTGTGGTTGGCTAGCAGAGCCTGAATTCTAAGAGGAGACCTTCACTGAATTCAGAGGAGTGCACAGCTGAAGGACCAGCTCCAGCTAAGAAGGCTCGGAAAAAGACAGTCAGAAATGCTTCCAGCCAAAGGGTCAACACTTATTGCTCAACCGACATATCAACAGAAGCAAAAGGTAATATCTGTGTTGGGTCTACAGGGCTGAATATTAGTGGTAGGAGTCAATCTGCTGATAATTGTTTATGTGACCTTATACATGCTTTGCAGAAAGAGGGAGAGTCAGGCTGTGTAACTTAGCTTTAGAAAGAATCTTAGCTGCCTCACCAGCTTTGAATCCAGGAGTGAGAGCAGGTACTGATATTGACCAGGTGGATCAGTTATCTTTATCCACCTTGCATAGGGATCTGAGGAGGTCATGGCTTCAGAGAAGGAAGTCCTACCTCATTCGGATGAGTATATCTCCCATTTCTTGTCCCCTATGGCTCCCCTTGTATTTACATATTTCAAATCACCTGGCTCTCATATCACCGCAAATGTTCTCACCAAGGTCAAAGAGAAGATTATAAAAGGGGAGTTTGTAGATATCTTTGATCTAGTGGACAATGAGAGAATAAAATGCATACCGGATGCTTATAACACAACTAACAAGGACTTGATGGCAGTCTTAGCTGCCATCAGGAAGAAGGCATCAGCCATGACACTGGTCAGGAACTGTGATACTTGGTCTTTGGGTTCTGTGGTATTTATGGGTACAATCATTGGAAGGGCCTCACCAAAGCATTGCCTTTATTAGTTTATTTTCTAGCTATAAGTGAAGGTCTCCATATGAAAGGGTGTTTTGCTTGGCTGAATTATGATCAGTGCTTCAGGAAGCTGAAAGCCCTTGATAGTTCCTTTAGATGGGAGTCAAGGCATCCTGACATATGGCTATGTGCCATGATGGTCAAGAAGGCAGCTATGGGCATTGAGAGTGGGGCTGCTAATCCAAATGATACAAGGTTTTGCTAGGCATTCAATCAGGGCAAATGTGTCTGGCCCACTTGCAAATACAAACACTTTTGTCCAGGATGTAGAAAGGGACATCCTGCTTCCAGGTGTTGGAGCTTGTTGCCTAGGGACATGTTGACTTCTTCTACTACTTAGACAGAAGGATAGATTAGTAGGGGAATAATGCTTCCTTTTGTGCTAAGCCACTTTTTCATGGACATGGGGCATGGGTGGCAGTTGCAGGGGACCTGAATGTGCCACAGCAGGCTTATTCACCCATTTGTATAGATAGGCTATCCTGTTTACTATCAGATTACTCAAATAATAGGACAGCAGACACCCTTAATAAAAGTTTTTCCAAAGGTTTTCCTATTCACTCCACAGCCCCATTAGATTCTAAGTTAGGTAACAATTTGTTGTCCATCAAAGGACATAAACACATTGCTGCTGGGCTGATACAGAAAGAGCGATGAGCTAGCAGGATAATTCATCCCCTCCATGATTTTTGTTTAAAATATCCCCTATCGGCCTGGTTTCCAATAAACAGGGGGGTGAGTTCAGGCTGATTCATCACTTGTCTCACTCTGCAGCGGGTTCAGTCAATGATTTCATTGACATCAAGCTGACCAGAGTGCACTACTCTTCTTTGGATCAGGCAGAGGAGGTCATCATGGGCTATACTGACCCCTGGCCCTGTAAGATGGAAATCTACTCTGCTCTCAGTCTTCTTCCCATGAGACAAGATGATTGGCCTTATTTAGGTTTTCACTGCAATGCCAGTGGGGCGTGCTGTAACTTGTGTAACATTCAAACTATTTAGCATGGCTTTACATTGGTGCTGGAAAAAAATGAGCCCCCTTCCTGCCAGAAGCTCACTATCCAGATGAGTTTTTGTTAATGGGGGAGGATCAGGATGGTGCTTTGACAGGTATGTCCATTTTCAAGCAGCTGTGTGCCAAGTAGGGGATAACCTTGGCCGATGACAAGTCAGAAGGACCAAGTCATGTCCTGACTTTTTTGGATTTAGAAGTTGATAGCACTGATGACACCTTCAATCTCCCTCCGTCCAAACTTCAACAAGTTTGGAGATTCTTGGATTCCAGCAAAGTTCAAATAGGAGACATCATGCAGTTACATGGCTTGCTGAACTTTGCCTGTTGGGCAGTTTCTCTAGGAAGAAATTTTCTACGGTCTGTATCTGACTTGTTGGAAGGAAACAGGCCTAAGTACCAGCTGGTCCAGCTGACTAGATGGGTTAAGGATGACCTTCAGTTATGCTTCACATTCTTGAGCTGGTTTAATGGAGTTTCATTTTTGGCAGTTCCCATGGACCACTGCCACTAACCTTGAGCTTTTTACTGATGCAGCTAGGGCGTCATTTCATGGGCAGCTGGTTTGCTGAAACATGGCCAGAAAGCTGGTCTGGGGAGAGGGACATTACATTTTTAGAAAGTTTTCCCATTCAGGTGGCAGTGTTAGTATGAAAGGATAGATTACATGACAAGAGGATAATTTTTTACTCAGATAATATTGCAAGTGGTTCACATTCTCAAAAAATGTTCTTCCAGATCCATGTGGGTCCACTCGGTCTTCAGGCTTTTAGTTTTGCTTAATCTAGAGATTAATTTGTCATTTTTTTGTGTTCATGTCCCTGGTCATCTTAATCCTATAGCTGACAGTCTCTCCCAGTTTCATTTTGCTAGGTTTCACCTCTTGGCCAAGCATTCGGTTCCAAAGGGTACCCCTTTTTCTGTAAGAGTCTGGTTAATCGGAGAAGACTAGCATTATCAGTTTTGGAAAATTCTTGGGCCAGCAATACTAGGGAAGCTTATTCACTATCTCTCCAGGTTTTCTAGGCATTCTACAGGGCTTTGATCCCTGGTTCCAGGCCATAGAGAGTGCAGTTGTTGTTGCAATTTTTAGTGACCAGATCAGCTACAGGGGATTCACCTAAAACTCTCAGATTGTACCTTGCAGCTTTGGAATGGTTGGAGCAATTTTTGGGCCTTCAGCCTGTGATAGGTCATCAGGTTATCAGGAGGATACTTTAGATCCTAGAAAACATGTGGGGACCTTTCCAGG
Source organism: Protopterus annectens (assembly GCF_019279795.1). NCBI lineage: Eukaryota > Metazoa > Chordata > Ceratodontiformes > Protopteridae > Protopterus > Protopterus annectens. The sequence continues at coordinate 600,024,968 of NC_056747.1, forward strand.
ATTCCAGAAAACCTATTTGTAGACAACTCCTTTCCTTGTTGTTCAAGGTTTTTATAGAAGCATGGGGGATTTTCACTTGTTGGTCTCTAAAGATGCTTTGTTCACATATTTGTATGTGGGTGTATTCCATGCCAGTGAACTTCTCCTTTCCCTTTGTTGGGAGGATTTTATCATCAACATGGAGTTTGTTATGATTTGTTTAAAAAAATCCAGGACTGATTAAGTTGGTAAAGGACAGCAGGTGCAGCTGGAGAAGACCAGTGGACTAGTCACTTGTCCCGTGTATTGGGTCAGATTGCTGTTTAATATTACTTCCTCATAGAAAAGTTCAGGCTTAGTTTTCATGCAGGTCACATGCATTTCATAGGTAGGCCTTGGCAGGGAAAATAATTCACCTCAAGGGTTACTCCTCACATTCCTTTTGGATAGGTCATACCTTGGACTTGGCCATGGAAGGGCACTTTGCGCAGGTTATTCAAAGAACAAGAAGTTGGGTCTCTGATGCCTTTTTATCATGCATCAGGCATTACATTTTTATTTCTGTTTCAGGGAAGGAGGTCATTTAGCTCTTGGGACATTATGTTATTCAGAGAGCATCAATCAGAGCCTTAGCCTTCCCAGCTGGTTACCGAAGTTCCTTTGATAGTAACCAGTGGACAGTTCATTCTTTTGGCGTCCCTGCTCTCAGTTGGTTTCAGTTTTGAGGAATCAAGAAGAAGTCTTGCTCCACATTGTGATAATTCACCATGGGGGGAAATGATCTGGGTCAAGCCCTTAACAAGATACTGTTGGCTGGAATTTTATCTGATATTGACTGATTGTGTCTGCTGTATCTGACTGTAGTGTTCTTCTTGTCTGCCATCATCCCTAGGCTATACAGGAAGGGTGCTAGAAGGTCTAGTACCATTGTGAGAGCCAGACATTTTATTAACCCCGGTCAAGTGGGCTGCTAGCCAAATTGTATTCTAGGTGACTGAGCACAATGATATTGACAGACTGGAACCTGATTTCTATGATTTGGACAATGTTCATTTGAATAACACAGGTTTTGAGTTTAATTTTGGATACAGATGTTGCTATTCAGAAATGTTTCAAAGTTTAACTTGTTTTCTTTCATAACCCAGAATTTACATGCAAGGCCATCTATTTGGTGGGATAGCATGGCATGCTGGCTTGGCTGTGGCCTTATAGCTTCACTCCCCTTGTTGTTTGCCCTGTTCTTGTTCAGCAGCCTCAGCTCTCCTCAAGTTGGACCCAGATTTTAACCAGTGGCCACATCAAGTGGTATATGGCTTGTAAATATGAGTTAAATGGATTTGCCACCAGGTCTGCGGTAGCTAGGAATATGCACTGTGAGCTGCAGGAACTCCAACCAGCCAACGAAAACTCAGTTGCAAGTGCACGTATAATATCCACATATATAATCCACACAGAGATGCATGAATAAAACAAACAGCCAACTTTATTTTCTGAACATAGAGTTAAGCGCTTTTCGTCCCACTATGTTGTGGGACTTCTTCAGACTAACAAGAACAAATTTCTAAAGTTGTTTAAATAATCAAATTTGGTGCCAAATATTCACTGTATCCTAGCAGCAATAAACAAATAACGAACAGCTCCGGATGTTTATAATAGAGTTTTGACCCATATGACATTTAAGACATACATTAAAATACAAATTGTATAACCTACTAAAAGCAAATCAATGCTTCATAAAATAAAACAAAACATTTAAATGATTCTATACGGCACCATACAGAATCGCCGTAACATAGCAGCAATACTCTAGCAGCTCCATTCCATAATAATGTGTCAACCAAATGAAATGTAAACAAACATATACATTAAAATGCAAATTGTATGGACAACAAAAAACAAGTCTATACATCATAAAATGGAACATTTAACCCATTCCATATGGCGCCATACATAGTCACCGTGGCTTAGCAGCTATGCTCTAATAGCCCTGTTCCATGGTAATATTACAACCAGATGGAATAAATCTAACAGGTTTGTAATATATCATTGCAATCACATGAAGATGGTAATATACAAACACACACAGTCAGAACAATAGCTATTTACGATTAATTACGCAAAATATAATCAGATTAAAAATAAAATAATATAATAAATACATCTATATACATTTATAAAATATCTGACAATGTTGTCATTGAAAAAACTCTATAAATCTATTAACTAGTGTAGTGAACACTAAAAGGTGAAACTAACACTAGCAAAAACCAACTGTAAATGTTCCCAACATTAAACAGAAAGTAAAGAATGAAAAAAGGACCTTGAATGCCCAAAACACCAAGTGTATTGTAAATAATTCATCTACACAAACTTCTTAATTTTAAAATGGGATAAAGGGAACAAATTTCATTTAAACCTGGTGGGCTACTGGCATTACAACGGAGTTGCCAGTATAATTCCAAGACTTCAAGTAAGACTTGATCTGGACCATCTCTCCCATCTGGAATAATTGTGTCTATTGCTTTGAATGAAAATGTGTGATTAATATTTTCTGTAATGTGTTTAGCTAATGCGTTGTCTAAATTGTTTTTCCTAATAGCATATAGATGCTCGTAGACATGCTCACACAATTTCCTGTCGGTTTTGCCAATATAGAAGGCAGGACATAAATTACACTGAGCTAAATAAATCACACCTTTCGCTTGACAATTGAATTTATGTTTTACTTTATATATTACTTCCCTGATGGTGAAAGATTCACCTGCAACCATGTATATGCAATGTTTACACCTGTTGCATTGAAACATTCCTTTCCTATAAAAAGATGGTTTTGTATTACTTTGTATTATCTGTTTAAGATTTCTGCCTCTTTTCCAGATCATTTTTGGTTTAGATGGTAATTTATTACTAATATCATAATCAAATTTGATCATGTTCCAATTTTTATTTATAATGAAAAGAATGATGTCACTATCAGAACTAAAAGGAGAGATGAAAGCCAGATTAGTAGGAAATGTATGAATGTTAGCTATTTCTGCAGTTTGGTGTTGATTCGATCCAAGAATTGGAAGGTAAAAACCTGACTCTCTTTTGTTTGTAACTTCCTTAACAAGTTGGTCCAAGAGTTGTTGGGAGTAACATTTCCTTTAATAACTGACATTCATCATGAAAATGGTCAGTTCTACAAATCATACGTGCTGCTCTTACTAACTGTCCTTTGACAAGAGATTTCTTTTGATGAATGGGATGGTTACTACTGTAATGCAGGGAAGTGTTGGAGTACGTTTTTTTCTTTGGATTTTTGCATAGAAAACTTTATTGTTATAATCCTTAGATAAATCGACATCCAAATAAGTTATTCTATGCTGATTGAATGTGTACGAGAAATTTAAAAAATCAGTACTAGAATTTAAAAAGGAAATTAATTTGGTAATCATAATGTCTTTACCTTCAATTAAAATGAAGATATCGTCTAAAAATCATTCTTTGCCTCAAATTGCTTCACCACAACAACAAACAAATTTTCAGATGGGTGTCCCCCATTACAACTTGAGAAGGAACAATTATTACCTCAAAAAGAACTATTCCAATGCACGAGGGAAGAGGGGGAGGTAAGTACAGCCAGACTTGAACATCCCAAGATATTATACAACTTGGCTAGAGACTTTAAAATATTTAATTACAGCACTGTCACTGTTGAATCAATTGTTATTGAATTACTTACCCGTGGTCACACTTTTGTTCCTAGTAATAGAGCAGATATGGCACAAACTATTATTGACCTGAAGTTATTTTTAAGAAGATTAAATTTAAAAATGTTGTTTGCTAGTGAGTAAATAGGGGACAAGTTACATGTAGCTAGTACAGTTATACCACCGATGCATCCTACTTTAAATTTTTTCGAGAAAATTTGTGAAAATGACTTGAGAAACATGTTACATGCCAACTTATCCAGAGCTAATATAAGGCCTAACATTACAATGGTGGAAAGACAGGCATTACAGATATTAAAAGAAACAGGAGTGCGAATTTTACAACCCGATAAAGGTGGGGGGTTAATCATTATGATTCAACAGCAATATATCAGTAAAATGTTACAAACACTTAATAATTTTGCTTATGAAGAAACGTCCAGGAACCAATTACATCAATCATACAATACCATAAGGTCTTTGTTTAATGACTTTTTTATTAAAGGTAGAATTGATATGACAACAATAAATTATCTTACAATGTTGACACCTAGATTACCTATACTTTTTGGCATCCCAAAAATTCACAAATCATTGGTGGATCCACCTATGAGACCATTGGTTGATGCCAGGAATAGTATAATAATAGTTATGGACTGACAGAAGTTTTTGGTTAACTCCAGTGAAACAGTCTGCCCACAATTTAAGCCAAAGGTGACCACAACCAGCTGCAAACAGTGGTCAGAGAAGACTTTAAAGTTCACAGACCCCATGTTGAAGGCCAGGAAGTTGACTGGAGTGAAAGCACAAAAATTCATAGAAAAACTCAGGTCTCTAGCACTTCAGGAAGAAAAAGAAATAGGTGGAGTTGAAGAAGAAAGGCTCATCCTATAACAACATGTATGAGGACTATTAAACATATATGTGGCCAAGCCAGTTATGGCAATATGGTAAATAAGAAAGCTGGTGGCAGAATGCAGAAGTGTAGGAAGCTATCAATAGAAAGAAGGAGTATGGGTAAAAAGTGGGAGATAGAAAAGAATGACCAGGCTAAGGAGGAATACTGGTCCGCTAACAAAGTGGTTTGCAGAATAGTCAGAACAGCAAAGAACAAGAAATCCAAGACACTGTGCCAGTTTTTAGAAAGTGACTCAACAGATGACTCAAAAAAGCTCTAAGTGGTTGTAAGGCAAAGAGAGAAAAATCAAGAAGATAGCCATCAGGGAAAGTTCATAAGATCTGTCAATAACAATCTACTCCTCAGTCCACATGACATCAAAGACACATAGAATGAGTACTTTCAGCAGTTTCTGAATGAAGAAAAGCCCGCAGAAGTTGTACTGATTCAGATCTAACCCATGATGAAAGAAGAAGAGTACGCCCTTGAAGAACTAAGAACACTACTAAGGAAAAAGTACATCAGGGAAAGCAGCAGGCTCAGATGCTGCCATGGCAGATATGATCAAGAAGTTGGGTATCAGAGGGGAGAAATGACTCCAGCGGGTACCCATAGCAGGATGGAGAGAAAGGCATATTCCAGATGCCTGGAGAATAAGCATTGTGGTGTCAGTGTACAAGAAGAAAAGGGACATACATGTCTGTTTGTAGTAGAGAGGCATCGAATTCCTGTTAAACTGCATGAAAGTTCTGTAGATACTGATATATAAATTTTCAGGTTAGTAGAGAGAAAGATGGGAGATGAGCAGTTCAGATTCAGATCAGGATACATCACAACCAGCCTGATGTCTACACTGAGACAAATAGTTGAGAAGAGGCTAGAGATGAGGAAAGAGTCTAACTAGACATGGAAAAAATATACACCAAGGTCCCAAGAAAGCTGATTTAGGTAGTGCTGTGATGTTCTGAAGTCCCAGAACGATTAGTACAATCAGTGCAGGCTATATAAAAGAACCCAGTGACACATGCCTAAACAGAGGGGTTCCCATTAGAAATGGACATGCATCAGGGTTAAGCTCTGACCCCACTGATGTTCATACTGCTGATAGACTACATTAGTAAAGAGGTTAGTGGTGACAGATCAACAAAGCTGCTGAATGCAGACAATGTGGCATCACAAGCCAAGTCTGATCAAGAAATTCAGCAAATAGGTGGATAGAATGCAAAATTGAAACCAAATGCCAAGAAACTGCACACAGATAAGACAGGCATTGTGGCAGCAAATGGAGAAACAATAACAAGCTTAAAACTGAAACAGGAGTGAAAATAGTGGAGCAGGCTATCTTCAAGTGTCCAGGAGGGATGACTGAGGAGGATGGACATCTGAATGAAAAGATGAAATCTAGAATCAGAGGAGCTGTACCCAAATGTCACAGACTGCCAGGGATAGTGTGTGATGATGGATACCAAAGAAGGTGAAAAGTTGTGTGTTTAAAACAGTGGTGTGACCAGTACTACTATATGGAACAGAAACGTGGGCAGTGAAGGCAGAGTAGCTGAGGAAGCTTGAACATACCTCTCACCCTGCAGGCACTGAAAATACAAAGACCCTTGAAAAATGGCCACATCATCTATCTAAAATCTGGACATCTATTTAACATAAAATTTGAATGCCAAATAGCATGCAACTCCTCTTACTTCCAGTAGGAATGTGGGATCCTACTCAGAAACACATATTTAAAAACAGAGAGTGACAAATGATGGAAAATATAAGCAGCTCATCAAAGAGACAGTGTCAATTCTGAAGACTTTAACTGTATTGCACAATTTTGCAACATAATGTCATTTATTTTTGCTGCAGAAAAGGATAGTTTTAAGATGTGTGTCCTCTTTCTTTAAATTATTGTTGCCACTAGTATGTTGTGAATGTAGCATGTTTTTTTTTTTTTTGCGTGTGTAGCAGGCAGCTTCAGAACTCACATGTGATGAGGGGAATTCAGAAAATTGTGTGAATGGATGAATAAAGCCTGAAAATAGGAACAAACTTCCAAAAATAGAGACATCCCAAACCAGGCCTGAACTTAGGATCTTTACTCCAAAATAGGGAGAATTGAGAGGTCTGAGCTAGAGGTGATAAAGATGAAGTACCTGAGACAGGTGGCTGGATTCACACTGTGGGACAGATGATGGAATTGTGGACATCAGAGCAGAAACCAAAGCAGCTCCAATTGCAGAGAAGGCCAAAAGTAACAGATTACTGTGGTTTGAGCATGTGCAGAAAATAAGAAGACAATTGGCTGAAACAAATTTGAGAGAGACAGGAAGAAGGCAAGATGAAATGAAGGTATCCAGAAAGGAGCTGGATAGTTTGTGTAAGAAAATACCTGCATTAGTCAGAGATGACTGGCAAAAAGTTAGGAAAGTGAAATTGAATCAAGAGAGATGGTGACAGTTAATGTGACACCCCCATGTAGAAAATATGAAAAAAGGGGGTTGATGATAATAGTGATGATGATGGTGATTATATATGTCTCGCCAATGTTTGCTCTCTTCTAATGTCTCCAAATCTTTTGGCTTTCTAATACTATGATGGGAATGGACCCCATTCCTAAGTCAAAGTACAATTAAAGTTCATGAAATTAGTGTTGTTTCAATCTTTATGTCAGCCAAAGTGCTCTTTGCAACACTCACAATGTGCCCAGTAATTACTCCTTCTGCAATTTGTATGGGGTTACATGGATTGGTAACATACCTAAATACGATTGTAAATTCCTTTTTATAAGACCCGTTGCTCCAACTATCTGGGTATCTTTCTTCCACATTGCTCTCATTTTTGCCTGCAGATCCTGATATTTTATGACTTTGTCTCTGTCTGTACAAAAGACACTGTAGTCACTGGGTGTAGCAATTTCAATGATCAATGCTACTTTTTTCTTCTTTTCTTGGACCACTATATCCGGTTTTCTAGCATCCATCATTTGAACTGTTGGAAATGGGTGATCACATGTGATATAAACTTCATCATTTTCTATGATGCATTGTGGCTCATGTTTCCAGTGTTTTTCAACCACTTCAATACTATGATATTTGCACAATCCACAGTGCAACAATCTCGCCACATTATTATGCCTTTCAGTATAAAGTCCTTCTGCCATTAGTATGTCACATCCAGCAGTGATGTGTGTGACTGTTTCCAATTTGGGTTTACAAAACCCATATCTGTCTGTTTCTCCCACACGTTCAATGGACTTTGTAAACCAGCATGTACAAAGCCCACTATCCTTGGCTGACAATATTAACCTTTCATCTCTTGGTTTGAATTTGCATCTCCTTAACCATTCCTATGTTTGTTTCTAATCAACATGAGGTTCTTCCAGAAGTTTTCTATACTTGCAACTATATTTATGCTTTTTCCACATTTCTTGCCTTCTCATTTGGCCCTTCACCTTATATTCTTTCTTTTGTTTTTTGCACATTCAGTTGCTGCCTGATTTCATTCCTGCCTGATACTGATATGCTTCTGCTAAATTAAGTAGAGATGTCATCTTAGATTTATTCTCCTCATGTTTCAAGACTTTCACTACATTTGGGTCTTGTGAGGTCAGCAGATATGTGTGGAGTCCCACAATTGCAGATCTATACATGTAATCAATTTCAAGGAGGCTTATCCCTCCTTCGGAATGGGGAATATATAATCTTGGTATACATTGATTTTTATAAATCATTTGGTAAGCATGAAGCATCCTTCTTGTTTTCCTATCTAATCTATCCAACACGTTTTGGGGCCAGTCAATCACTCCAAAATGGTAAGTTAAGAGGAGCAAATTGGTTTATTGCCTGGATTTTTTTCCTAGATGTTAAAGGTGTTTTCAGAATTAATATTCCTTACTAAGTTTTATTCACATTTGTTCATGTTTTATTGTTGATCCTTCATCAGTTTCCAAATATTTATACACTCCATTTTGCTCAAGTTCTTTTATATCACATTCTTGTCCCAAATTGATGTTTTCCTGGTGATGCAGTTTTCCTGCTTTAAAGGATGATTTTGCACACTTATCAAGACCAAATTACATTCTTATATCATCTGAAAAAGTTTTGACAACCTGTAGCTGTGCTTTCAGTTCCTCATTCAATGAGCTATACAGTTTTAAATCATCGACAAAGAGAATATGAGGAGTCTTTACACTTTGTTGTTTTTAGTAGCCAAATTGTAGCCATGGCATAAGTTGGTAAGTAAAGGGTTAAAAGCAAGGCAGAATAGCAACGGTGACAGAGAGTCACCGTGGAACCCGCAGTGGTGATGCTGCAGTAGCATTGTCGCCTCACAGTAAGTCGCTGTCCGGTTCGATTCTCAGCTAAAGCGTCTTCTGCGTGGAGACATGCATGAATGGGGTTACCTTCGTTGAAGGTTGTGCATCAGGGCTGGTAGCTCGGCATGTAAAAATCAACTACCAATCATTAGTGGACCGGAGTTCCGCTGTGGCGACTCCTAACCAGGAAAAGGCAAAAGACACAAACAAACAGAGAGTCACCGCAGAATATCCCCCTTTTAATTTTTATCTCCGGGATAATAATCTGTCCTTTATCATGGCTTAATTGCAAAGTGGTCTGCCACTGCTTCATGGTCACTGTAATGTGGTTGATCAGTGTAGGGTGTATCTTATACATTTTTAAGCACTCTTTTATCCATGATTGTGAAATACTATCAAATGCTTTTTTATAGTCAATCCATGCTATACTTAAATTCTTCCCCTTTTTACAGTTCTCCAGAATGACTTTATTTAACAACAAATAATCAATTGTTCCATATGACTTTCTTTTATCACCCTTTAGTTCTACTGCCATAATTGAGTTTTCTTCTACATGACTATGAACTCTGTCGGCATCAATTCCCATGTATAGTTTATACGTCGTCAGAAGGCAAGTTATTGGTCTATAATTTTTAGGGTAGCTTGCAGGTTCACTCTTAAGAATGAGCATTGTTTTGCTTGTTGTTAGCCAGGTTGGTGTCTGTTCAGGGTGCGCATATAAATAGTTCTTACTCATGGCTAAATCCTCGAGCAAAGATGTTAATACTTTTAACTAAAGGTTAGATACTGCATCTGGGCCTGGGGTTTTCCAATTAGAGGCTTTTCTTAACTTTGACTCAGTCTCTCTGGCTGTTACTTCATCTCGTTTCATATCCTGCACCTTTAAACTTCTTATTCTTTCTTTTACTTCTTCTATCCATTTAGCATCTTTGTTATGTTCCACAGGATCTTCATAGATACTTCTCCAAAATGTATCTACTTTCTCTTTTTTTGCCAGTCTTTCAATTCCTTTTACCTTATTTCACAATTCTCTGTAAAACTCTTGTATGAGTTGTATGAATACCTTGGAGAAAGACACATTGCTCAAGTAAAGATGTTTCTGGCTACTGAAATGCTTCTTCCCAGACCTGGAACAGATTCCCTTTAGGTATTCTGATATAGTTATATGTTCTAGAATAACTATGAACCAAAGTTCCTCACCAATATTTTTGCCTATAGGATCGGCAATTTGTGACTACCCTGTTGAGTAGAAACTAGGTCAGTTTTGTTAGATGTAGGCACTACTGTACTCATTTATGGGTTGCAGCACATATCATCCCAGGTAAGACAGATGATAACTGGATGCTGAGAGCCTTTTGCTAAGATAAATTGAGCCTTTTTGTTAACCATTAAACCTGATTAAATTGGAGTTATCGTTGTGATCCGTTATGTTACAGGTTTGTACCATAGTGAATTTGTTGTAATTTGATGCCAAAGTTCCTTTCCTATTGTTGTTTATTTCAAATCATAATCAGTAGAGATGCCCCCTATCTCTTTATCTATTTAACCTTGCATTAGAGACCCTATTTACAGAGCAGAAGAAGACACATATGGTATCAGACTGGGCCAGTCTATGATAAAGTTATTGGCTTACTTATAAAATGCACTGTTATTGCCTTGCCACCACAACTTAACTCTAAAGGTTGTACTTTATGTTTTATAACCATGTTACTTCTTTAAAAATGACAACTTAATATTAACAGATTTGCATTTTTCCCAATAACTGTAAGGATAGATAAAAGGCTATAACAGAACTAGTACCGGAGAGAGTGTGCCAGTGATACAAATACATGGGTCTTTGGCTTTCTAACAAAGAGGGGTTTCCCATTCTGGTTCACTGTTTTACAGATGTTAGCTGATTTACTGTAATTTATTAATGATATATAAATATATATGTTTCTGTATAGTTGATACTGCATAATAGTGTGCATTTAGTGTTTTCAACAAAACATAATACATGCTAAAATAATGATTTTCCATATACCAGCACCTGTCTATGCTGTATTTCTGATTATTTATCTACTTGGGCAATAGGTAATATCCCAGGAAAAAGGGTATAGATGAGGAATGCCAGTACTGGTAATCGAAGACTGACAATGCCAAACCAAGTGTTTCAATTATATGCCTATAGACAAATGAACTGACCAAAATGGAATGCAAACAGCACCAAGAAATAAAGAATGATGTATTTACCTAATATGAAGGTACCTGGAGCAAAAGTAAACAAGTTATTTGCTATCAGATTCCACCTGCCTTTGATATTGTACCTAAAAATAAAGAAAAAAAATAGCAAAATCATGAAGGATGGTAATATGCTAACTAAATATAAACAGATGGCAGAATAAAATTGCTAGCATCATTGACTAATACCAGACAAGCAAGGCAGTTTTATCATTTCTCCAAGGACTGGACCCTTCATGAGCCTATATTATGTACAGCGAGGCCTACAGTCTTGTTCTAAAACAAAAATCCTTTCACAATCTTCCTGGATTTGTTAGATGTACTAAAGTTATTATCCAGGGTAATTAAAAGAGAGCACGATATAGCTAATTGACTTACATAGCTTTCTAATTACTGCATGCCTAGTGACTTCCACTTATCCATGTCATTTATTCAGGTTGAAGCTGACATCTATGGTAAATGATATGCAAAATATGTTCTTTTGTTTCATTTGCCATTTTGCTTATTGCTGAATTAGGCACATCTATGGGCAAGTAGCACAAACCAGAAGAGATTTTAGTATCAGTGTTCAAGACCATGCTTTTACCCATAAAAATGTTTAATAAGCAATGCTATTGAATAGTGGTGAAAATGTTTGCAGTACCAAAGGTATAGGGCAGTAGTTCTAAGATATGAAAGCATGCTTTGCAGTAACATTCTGTCAAATAATCTGAAAGTGGCAGGTACCCTCTATTTAAATCTACCACAAAAGGCAACTTATTCCTGTCATTAATAGCCCGTTTTCAGATGTACAGCTGGACTACTCTGCACAAGACACCAAGATTTAATAACGGCTTATATCCATCCAGTAATTGTATAGAAACAGCATAAAGTTGGACTTATCCCGAAGTTGAGATACATGCTAATCTTTTGTCCATAAATGCATTCTTTTACTGTTCCACTTTTGTCATTATTCTGCATAACAGTTCTTTAGTACTTTTATATATCATCTGCTGTCCTATGACATGAGAGTAGATCTGGCATGTGATGTAAATTGTACTGTGCCATAGGAAAGGCTTATTATCAAATTTGTACTGCAGAAAGGGAAGTTGTACTGTATCAGACAACTTTGACACAAATACGGTATTGTATTTACAGGGCCAGATTTCAAGAGTTAACACAAGAAATTTCACAGACACAGGCTCAGGAGAACACAGAGGTCATCTGATACCTTCAGACACAATTTTATCTAAGCAGTTAATTCCACTACTTGACATACTATATACTGAATTTACTTACAGTTAACACACATCCAGGAAGAAAGAATTAGAACACCTGAAATAAGCTTAGGAAAGCACATAGCTCTGGGAATTTTGCCAAACCTGATACATTTTTTGAGTACATTAAAGTACATTATGGTCAGTAACAATCTGTCAGCTGAGTGTGCAACCAAAACAAAACTGGTAGCCTGTATTATTAAACAGTGATGTTCCCTTATTGGCATCTTTGGATTTCTGTGTGTGAACGTATGAGTGTCAGAATGTTATGCAGCCTGTGTATGAACTGCAGGAATAGATTGCAGAACACATTTATCAACTTAGGGACCATCACAGTGTTTCTACTAGTGCTAATGGTGCTTCTAATGTGTTGAATTATTGTCTCTCAAAACTGATTTCGCCTGCCTAAGTTGTCCTTACATTTTCAGGAATACCGACTCATGCACCACAAAGGGAAACCTCAAGTTTCTGGTGTTTTACAGAATGATCTCAAATCATCATTACTAAGCTGCTCTGTCTCCAATACAATCCACAGAATCATCTCACTCCCAATCTTCAACTGAAAATGTGATTGCTAAACTTGAAAACTTATTCTCCAAAGCCTATATCTACACTAGAAAGACCAACTTGTCTAACGTCAGCATACTGTGTCTTGAAGATATCTTAATCATTTTGCAGTGCAATCTCCTTATTGTCATTTAGAGGTCGTACATATTTTCAAATGTGTCATTAAGCAAACCATTTAATGGGCAGTGTTCAGTGGTCCCATTGAATGTAAGTGTGTGTGTGTGTGTGTGTGTGTGTGTGTGTGTGTGTGTGTGTGTGTGTGTGTGTGTGTGTATGTGTGTGTGTGTGTGTGTAGTGGGCTTATCCAGTTAACAAATAAATACAAAAAAAAAAATTGCTAATTTAGACCTGATTCTATTGCAAATTTACTTTGTCATGTGGCAATCAAAGAGCTGGATTGCAAAACAATTTGCCTTCATTACGAGGCTATCGCAACATTATAAGCATATCTCAAGCATAAATGATTCCAACAAATGCCTTGGACACTTCTTCTGTTATTGTGTTCTAATGAGGAATTAAACAGGCCATGACAGGTATGCCCGTTCTTATTCCTGATTCCCAAAGAAATGGAGAAAATCTCTGCTAAGAATTTGTGACATTTATAAACTGGCAGAAAACGCCTGAAATGTGAAACATAGCTTATATGTTGCTCCCCATGTAAATACTGCTCTTAACCTCCACAGTGCTCCTGGAAGAACAGTAATATGGAGCCATTTTCATTGCTATAAGTTTAAAAGACATATGGTAATGTTTTTGAAGGTTTGTCTTTATCCTTGGGGCACTCTGTTTTAGCCAAGTATTTATGACTGGCTGAACACAGAAAAGGTTGCATTTTGTTTAATTTAAGTGCTATGTTATATCCCAGCAACTGAGAGTTGGCACAGAGGATTGAGGAGCAGTTAAGGAGCTGTTTCCTGTGGTTCAATGGTCCAGCGATTCCCTCAGCCTCCATGACCGAACTGTGTAACTTTGAGCAAATAGCTTAACCAGACAATGCTCCTGGGCTGAATCTGAAAACCCCTACAGAGATTGTTTCTCTATCCCAGCAAACAAATACAAATACATAAATAATATGCCAGTACCACCATTTCTACCCCTAATGTCTACCTCACTGAAGCATATACACCAATTATATTAATGACGTGTATTTTGTTGACTATGGCTAGTCTCTTCTATCACGCAGTAACTCTGTTATCCAGTGCACAGTTTCCACAGACTTGACTGCTACTGTATTATATCATGACTGGGTAGATACATTTAACTGTTAAACAACAGTGAGAATGTTAACTCCTGAAACAGATGTAAAATTATTTTAGCTTCCATTTTCCATTGACAATTTCTTACCGCTTGATGGACACTGAACTTTACAAAAGACTAATAGCTCGTATTTAGTTGCAAGCACTGATAAGTCTTCACTATAGATGGACTAAATGTGGACCATGTTAATTAGTATACAGTCAGCAGTGATTGAAGGAAACTGCAAAACAAGTTTATTGAAAATGTCAGCATCTTACTGAAAATGAACTTAACAGTTAATAACACAAAAACAAGCTAAGCTTGCATCTTGCTTTGTTTAGCAGTCATCAATATTTAATCTGGTTATTAAAACTTAAGTAATAATTAATTACTGTAGGTCACCATAATAATATGAAAACAAAATACATTAAAGATACTTAGCTTAGGGAACCACAGTGAGGAAAATATATTTTTATTAGAAGTAGCCTAGTTTTAGAAGATTAAGAATGCATTTAATATTGTTAAAAAATCTTCCTTTTAAGCAAACCATTTTAGCTTAAAGGGCCATGTCAGGGTGCTCAGAAGCTGCTGTTGAATTATAATACTTTGGTTTTGTTCATCCTTTATAAATATTAAAAGACAGTTTGCTTCTAACATGCATAATTCTAGTCCCAATTGTGTGTGAAAAGTGCCGTCTTCACATTCACCTAAAAGCAGCATCAAGTCTGGCTGCTTATTTGAAGAAAACCTGAAGAGGAAGTTATTTAAAAGGGACTGAGTGACTCCACAGCTGGAAATGCTCTCTCAGAAAAACAGTAGGATAGGAATCATAAGCTCTCCAGGGAAAACTAAGCTTTGAAGCCAAGATGACTCTGGATAAGAAATGAAGCTACCTAAGCCATGCTTGCTGAGACAAATATTCGGTGTTTTATGATGTCTGTAGCTGCATGAAGCCATAAAACATTAACATTCTGATCAGTCTCTATAGCATCTTTATGTTTCTTCTGGGGATATATATATATATATATATATATATATATATATATATATATATATATATATATATATATATACACATATACAAGCAGAGAGTGTGCATACACACACACACACACACACACACATCTATGTATATATACATAATGCAAGAAAAAATCCAGTCAGGCTGGAGTCTTCACTGTGTCTTACCTTAAACCTCCTGTAGTGGAGGTCCATACGTAGGTTATTTGCAAATGAAGTCTTGATGACATAAGAGTTTTCAGCTACATGGCTTCTGAATACCCATGACTTTCTATTTTTGAGTCTTTATCGATACATTCATACCTCATGGCCCTCACTACAAAAGGTTTTAGGTTTTAAACAGTGAAGACTCTAGCAGGATGGCCGAGTCTTTCTTGCAGAGTTTACTGAATTTGTTTTTTCTGTGTGACCTTTTAACACTTAGTTTGCATGTGACTATATATATATATATATATATATATATATATATATATATATTTATATATATACACACACATACACACACACACACATATATATATATATATATATATATATATATATATACACACACACATACACACACACACACATATATATATATATACATAATATTGTATTACATTGCTATATGTGTTTATCCAAACAATATTAAATGGGAGTAAAAGCTATGAATATAAAATGGTCATTCAGGATACTAAAAGGGGTCGTATTTCATTCTGTACAGACAACATCCTTTTTGAAGTTATTAGGACAGTAGCAAGAATAAAATAGATAATCTAAAAATGGCCAACAGTAAAACACAATCCTTCTCATGCCTGCTGTCACAGTTAGACTTCAAGTATTGCACTTAAGTTCTGTATGCCCACTGTCACAGATATTGAGCATTGCACTCATTTTCAATGAAATACTTGTACACTTGGTATAATAACAATTGACATATTAAAAATGTTAACTACTATCAAAGGCAGGGAAAAAGTCTGGCTTGTAAATGTTCTTAACATAGCCACTCAGAAAAATATAGCCTTCCATGTAAAGTATATCTGGAGTGGGTAGCCCATTGCCTTTATTCTTTCAGCATTTGTTACAGCTCAGAGTTGTGTTTAGATGTATTTTTATTATAAACAAAACATTTAAACAGAACTGCATTGCTATGATGCTGAACTCTAAACTGGAATTATGATATCTTGATGCATATAGGCCGATATTCATAGGCTGTGACTTTAGAACTGCATTACAGTCATGCGCGAATAGCAGCGCTACATGGTTATGCAAATAAGGTCAGTAAAAGGCAACACTCCCATTTTTTGCATAAGAGTAAGTTGTCTGAAGTTGTGGATTATGAAATTACAAATTACTTCACAAATTCACAGACTATAGTTACTATTGTTTTTTTTGCATATCGCAGGCAAATATGGCTGAACGCACTCATGCTCAAAGTGTTTTAGGAAAATTGAGGACTGCACAGCAACCAAGAATAATTTTTTAAAAAAAGAAAAGGGGTATATAATTTTTTATATAGGATATCCTTTTTGTGGCCACCCTGATGGTGTCATTGAAGAATAGATTGGGAGGTTGACAAGGCAGATTAAAAAAGGGGAGACAAAATAAAGAGGTGAACATACAAGGGAAACAACAAGATGTATGATGGAGAAGGTAGGAGAGGATGGGCACTATGTTATCATTAAGAGATAATCCCACCTCATTTTTTCATCATTTTTATTTTTTAATAAGAGGGTAGTGTGAGTGGGAAATATGGAATAGGGTGAAGGAGAATGGGTAACGGAAGAAGGCCTGAGGATGTGCTAACTGCAGTGCCAGTCCACAGAGCGTCAAGCATGTCCACTACCAGATGGAGTTGAAGTGGAGGACTTTGATTTTGAAGGGATAGGGGCATGTTTTGAAATGGTGGTCAGCACCTACATGGATAGCATGTCTTCTTCCTCTGAAAAAAGGCTCTGAGGAAGTTCAGGAGGTTTGGCCACTAGGAGTTACAGTTTTTTTCAGCAAGTGGCATTGAGCAAGTGGCATCTGAGCTATTAGCATGCAATCACTTGTAGTAGACCCTGTAGTATCTGTACACATGCACACACACACATACATACGAGGGATCTGAATATTTTCAAATCCCCTTTTGGTCGACATCTGTTAGGTTGACAAGATTTAGTCCACTACACAGATGGCCAGCAGGTGAGCAAGATCACTTAATTTTCATGCTTGGGAAATATGCTCTTTCCCCAAAATGATGCAGTTTTGGAGTTGGTCTATATATATATATATATATATATATATATATATATATATATATATATATATATATATACATATATATATATCAGGGGGTGTGATAGGTGCAGGGATACTTGTCCCCTGTTAAAAATGAAGTTTTATTCTATTTTTAAACTTATGGGTTACATGTGCTGGCACATACATTGTAGCATATTGATGTTTGCAAAGTCAGTCTTTTCTGGTCAGCATTGTGAATGTCATTATTTGGGTAATTCACTCATTATCATTAGACCCATACATACATATATATATATATATATATATATATATATATATATATATATATATATATATATATGTGTGTGTGTGTGTGTGTGTGTGTGTGTGTGTGTATGCATGTATATATATATATATATATATATATATATATATATATATATATATATATATATACCAATTTAATAATCTTACATTTCAGAAGAGACAAATTACATTTTTAAAAAATTCATGTGAACTGCATTTTACTTAAGATCGTGCTGGATTTATTTAAAAAAACTAATCAAAGTTGGCTCAAACAGACTAATACTGTGTACATGCATGTTTCTGTATAATAATATGGTAAATTGGTGCATTTTAAACCATAACAGAAAAATGTTGTATTTCATTTATTTTAACTTTTAAAATGGGATGGTTGAAGTATGCTTTTAATTTACTGAATAAGTACTTTAGATTCACAGTCATTTTGATCAAGAAATATACTTGATACGTCTGATGTCTAAAGAACTGTTCTCAGCCATTATTCTGCAAGTCCTGTTATTTTTAGACAAAGAATGACAACAAAGCATGTCCAGAAATGATGCGGCATGACAGTGAGTCTGTGTTAAATGACACAGATGGCTATGACTTTGCTGTAGTCCCTTTACCTGTTGCTATGTTCCTCTTGCTTTCACAAGACATACTGACAGAATGAGAGGAATGCCAAGAATATTAACACAAAAACTGGGACATCTGCTCTACTCAGTGCATTAAAATATGACAGTTGGCTTGTGGAATTTTCCGACTCATTTTTTCTTTTCTTTATCTTTGTCTGTCTGCTAGCTAACAATGCATAAAATGCAATGCGTTCACAATCTTGTGCAAATGGGAAATATCAGAAAAGCATTATCAAGTTATATTTACTCATGGCAATTTTACATAACTTATTTATTTATTTTTTTTTAAGTAACAGTTCCTTCGTTATTAAAGTGACTGCATTGTATGTTCCAGAATAATGAATCTCTGCCAAAATATGGCACCAGAGACAAAGACATGAAAAACATATTTAAGAGAAAACTGAAAAAAAAATTGCCTACATTCATGAGCGGTTTCTCATAGTTGATCGTTCTTCCATATTAATCTTAGACTCATTCTTCATCGAATTATTTCTTCTCTTTTCGTGTTATTTTTCATGGTATATCTGCATCCATGTATATTAGTACATATTGTCAATGTTCTTCATCATTTCCAGGTATCCCTTTTAAACCACATGTATGAAAAAGTACAAACAGTTATACCTCTGTGTGATTAAAGCACTAGGTTTTTATCTTGCTTATCCAGCACTTATATCAGAGGGTGTATGATGTGTACACCTGTCCTTTGGCCTTTGATTTACAGAATATAAATGCCCTTTGTTTTCATCTTCCTGGCCATGAATCATCTTTGCTATCTGTTATAGTGTTCTGTCTTATCATATCAAACTGTTTTAAGCTACCTGTCAAACAGTTTGTAAATCGAGGTATATCCCTTGTTACTATCGCTATGGGCAATATAACTCACCCCATCAGCAGCAGTAGATGCATCCAAAGTAAATAAAATCAATAAGTAAAATTTAAAGAAGAAGAATATGTAACAGGCATAGTGTAAAATCATTAGCAGAGACAGACACTGAATAATTTAACCTTAGTATGTCAAAAATAGCTTTATAACCAATATATTTCCATCAGCAGGCATTGCATATACATCCATCGTATTCCACTAAAAGCACATATCACATTGTAGCCAGTCACAAAACAATAACTTTGAGTTACAAACATCATTGCATTCCATGTTGTGCTCAGCTTGGACTTTCTTCATATCATCCTTCTTTGATAACATCTTTATGTTCCAGAATTATATCATGAATATTTAATTGGTCTGCCAACATAAAGTTTAATGCAATTAGATAATGTAGTGTACATAAATCCACTAAGTCTGAGTACAGAAAATCCAATAAAATAAAATAATTTCACTAACAGCAGGAACACACAGATTTGCTACATCTGTGCCGCAGGATGCACTGCATTTTCCACATAAATCACTTCCTTTCAGTAATACTTTTCGCACTTTAGCCCTCTCCATTCTGTCAGCAAACAGTTCCTTCATAATGCTCCCTCTTCAAAGACAGAATGTTGGTGTATTTCCCACAGCTCCGATTACAGCTCCTTTTTACTCCTGATATAGTGACAGCTCTGGAATGATATATTATAGCCCAGTACTGTATTCTGTGTCCTGAACTGATATCATAGCTACAGCCCAGTGAAATCTAATTGTAATGCAGAATATCAGAAAATGAGAGTGAAGTCATATGTATGAAAGTCCATCTGCCACATCTTCCAGTCTCCCCTTTGATTATCTTATAAAGCTTTCTTGAAGTAAAACTAGGATATTGTACAAGAAAATCCAATTCTACCTTCATAGACTCTAAGACAGTGCACATATTAATATGGCACTAACAATTAATTGCTTTAAACTATAGCATCTGCATGATGGCATTTGTCAAGTGAAAAAAAATCTTTTCTCTGACGAAATATGTATGAACCTTTACTTCTATTATAATGGAACATGTGTTCTGGATTATGTTCATTCTGCCTCCTGATCAGAGGTCTTCTCCCCAAGTTAGGAACTGGGTATAATGCGAGACTCTGAATGTTCTCTGAAGCATTGCATTTGGTGCCTATGTATGTGGCCATAGGTGCATTCCCCTGTAACGGTTAATAATAGACTGAGGAAAATATAAGATATTCAGTTGCAAAAAAAAAAAAAAAAAAGATATTCAGTTGTAAAATATGCTCATAATTGTAAATTCTACCTCAAGTTTCACTTAATCTCCATCCTAATTTTTAGAGAAATTCATTGCCTCTGCTGGTATGTAGAGTGTAAGCCTCACTTTATAGAGACAGAAATGTTGCCTTGTTTGGTGAAATATGTATGACTTTTCCTTCTAGTATTACGACAACATAGTGCCTATTATGTTCTGGCATTCATTTTCATCACTTCATCAGATCAGAGTACATATAGCCCCTTAATGGAAAGTTTCTATATTGCCAAACTGTGACAATAAAAGTACAGTGAAACATTTATATTTTTTATTGAGGTTTGAAGTCATATGTTAGTTGCCTTTCCACACCAAATAAAATAATTCAAAGAATGACAATATGAGCCTCAGTTAAAATGCATTTTCAAGACTGCCATTCTACCTGAAGGATTTCATTGCATTTCTGCACTGATCTGCAGAGCAGTGCATTGCATTGTTAGCATGTACCGTTAAAGTCTTTTCACCACATACAATAGCAGACATTTTTGCTTGTGTGGTAAAAGACATATGGCATTTACTTCAGGTTCAATGAGAACATGATATGCATACTTCTGGGCATTAGTTTCACCCTATCTCCAAACCATATATCACACATCACACAGATGTAAACTAGTCCTGATGCCTGACTATGCCACAAAACATCCTCTGAGACACACTGCATTTGGTACTTTTGCATACTGCATTCCTCTTTTAACAAATTATAATAAAGTGTCAAAGAATTATTATGGGTTACACAAGAATAAATCACACTCAGAACTGCTGTTCTAACTTTAAGAATTTCAGAGCATGCATTCTTGGTTAACAAAGTAGCACATTACTTTTGCCAGTATGTGCATAGTAGACCACATCCTACATTTATCTGTATCTCAAATTCTTATTCTAAGATAATAGCAGTGATGACAATTTCAAATTAATTTCACTCTCCCTCCTACCCAGGGGTCATGAGGCACTAAAGTGTGCACAGGCAGATTTAAAAGATTCAATGGCACATGCAGAAAAAAAGAGTAAGTGATCTTTAGAGAGACATATAGGAACTGGGGCATTTTGTACTAGTGCAAAATGTGATATGAAATTCACTTTACAGTGTTTTCAGTACAATTATCAAAAAAATTATAATAGTATGCACAGATAAAACATGCACCTAAGACTGAAATTTTGTAGTTAAGGATTTAAATACAGCGTAGTCTTGAACTAAAAATACCTAAGTGCTGAATTTGACCTCTCCACTTTGGATGCTTTACAGCAAAATCCAGTTTGAGTTATGACAATCTACAAATGAAATAAAAATTCTCATATATCTATATACATTTATATCTATCTTTATCTCTCTTTTTATACATGTATCCATCTATCTATAAATATATATATATATATATATATATATATATATATATATATATATATATATATATATATATAAAGCACCATATTTTTGTTAAATAAATACTATGTACAGGAAAATATTGCACAGTAATAATATCAACTTGTTTTTGCTGTGTGATTTTAATCAAGTGCTCAAAATTATAATTGCATATATTTTTTGACTTTATTCTGGTTGAATATATGTGTGGCCTAAATTTTGTGGTTGGGAGATTGTTGGTATCTGTATATCTATGTGCTTGGGTGCACGCTGGTGTTGGCAAGGACATTTTGATATGGAAGTATTTGCTGGTTCATCTGTTTTGCTGTAGCAGTGATTTATTTGATAGGGACAGATCTCCTTTTCTGGAGTTGGTATGTCCTTGGAGTTGATATATTTAAGTCTGGGGCAGAGGGACAGCAGAAGGATGCGTGCTCTGCATGGAACTTATTTTATAGTATTCTGTAGGTTGGGTGTTTTTATCTGATATTATTTTAAGAGATACGTTGTGGTTTTGGTATTGTGTCCATTTAGGGGTTAGTTTTTCCTGTCTTATAGTTTAATGTTGGTAGTGTTTGACCTATACCCATATTATATATATATATATATATATATATATATATATATATATACATACACATACACACACTCACACATGCAGACACACACGCACGCGCACACACACACACACACACACACACACACAAACACACACACACACACACACACACACACACACACACACACACACACACACACACACACACACACACACACACACACACACACACACACAAACACACACTCGCGCATGCCCACACACACGCACACCAAACAGACACACACGCACATGCACACACACACACATGCACACACACACACACACACACACACACACACACACACACACACACACACACACACACACACACACACACACACAGACGCACTCACACAGAAAATGTAACCTTAGTACTGAGGAAATTTAGTTTTCCAGCATTAAGGAAGAAGAAAGCAGAAAAGGGAAGGGGGACCAGGTGTACAGGATACAGGAACAATATCTACATGCAAATTATTAAAATAGATTGTCATAACTCCTTACGCAGATCCATGTGAATGATCATTTCGAATTCTTATTAAAAATAACAAAATAGTACTCAAGCCAGTATTGCTTGTTTGAACTATAGTTTATGACATTAAAATGAGAGATGAGCACTGTCACCCTTGTCAGAGCTTCATCAGATCTACATTATACACAGCAGTAACAAGTAATATTTTTCTATTTTCACATAAAACGTCATGTACTTTACAATGAAGGCATTAATCCAACAGCACATAAACAGAGGAAGTGCTTGGTGATGTCCTGAATGTGCAAAGCTTGAACTGGGGAAGTGGCACATAGGATGGGAAAAATGTGGAACAGGTTAGCAAGAAGTACCTGGTGGTCAGATTATGGTCATAAACATTGTCCCCATTCTCTGTTGTCTTTTGAGTTTTATGCTAGGAGTGAGCAGTGTAGGATGCTGCTGCTGGTGTTTCCTGCTCTTTTGAGTAAAAAGGAAGGGTCTTTTATGTGACTGTCATGGGTGAATAGTCTATAGAATGCTGCCACTTCATGTTTTTTGTTCTGTTTTGTCCACAATCGATGGTATAAATTTTATATTGAGTTCAAAAATGTTGATGTCATACATTGTTCATGGCCTGGTAAATAAATATGTTGGCCACATGTCAATATAGTGTTATCACTGTATTTACGATGAGGAGTTCTTGGACAAAAATGCATTCCTTGTTATGTATTAAAGACCTTAGAAGGCCATTCCCCTTATAAACAGGAAGTGGTTATTTAAAGCAGATAAAAAGGTAAATAGCTGCTCTTATATAAACAATGCGAAAACTGCTGCATTATATTTAGTTAAGAAAATAAATTATTAATTTAATGGTTATAGCCATTGTTGAGTACAATGCTCCCTTGGGGATGTACCTTACTAGGCGTATCATGTAACTGGAAAGATCCCAGAGGTCTGTCGCTGAAAATATCTTGGATTAAAAACATCTGAACTAACATGAAAGATCAGTTGTATTTAGACTGCTTAGCTGTTACCTCTGTCTTGCTTATAGGGCTATGAAGGATCCAGGATTCCAAGAATGCCTATACCTCCCTAAATCAAACAGACTAACACTAGTATCAGAGATCTAAATCTGCTCCAGAAATAAAACATAGTGGAGGGATAGATTTGTCATGCAGCTCCTATGACTTATCTGGAACAAATGTTCTCTCCACGTTCAGCAAAAGATACGATATCTACTTCTGGAAAGGAGCTGGACAACTGGATGGTTATTCATAAATTCACCACTGATATGACTTCCCTGCCCTCCTTGAAAAGCGAGGCAAGGCCTAAGTATGGGTACTAAGACAGAAATTGCCTCATAGCTCAATTGTCTTGCCACTCCTACAATCCTATGAATAAGATACAATTAAGTGATTTACATAATTTCAGCCCTAACTCATTCCGGTTAAAGAATTCCCTACTGAAAATGGAAATATCTAAGGGAACTTTGAAGAAGATCTACTATCTAATAAGCTATTAGATATTGTTAGTGGTGTAAAAGTTAATAACTGTTTCACCTAATACGAAATTAGGCTATCTCAAACTAAACATCTAAACTCTAAAATGTTATGAACAAAACAATGCAATCTGATGCTAAGATAATATTTTATCAAATAAGGAAACAGAATGGTATAGAGTATTTATTTACAAATCTGAGCAGTTACATGGATAAACTTATCTAGGTCTACTGCAACAGCAAGCCACTTAACCAAAAACATTGAATAAGTTAAATATTTTAAAATAGTACACTATATTCATTGTGAAAAAATCAGGGAACAGTTTTTGAAGTAAAACTAACTGCATTGTTGAGATTAAAAAAAATAATCATATTTAACTCAGTGAGATGAAAAGATTAAAACTGCAGCATATTTCATCTGAAATTTAGTATTGTTTGTTGTCTACCCCTGACTCGGATATTGCAGGAGCTTTGCCACAAGGCCCAGCTCTTGAACAGTTTCACTGAGAATATTGTCACTGTGCAGTGTAACCAAATTTAACATGATGACATTTACAGTGTGTTAACTATAATAAGTCAAATATGTGCCTGTCCTGTGCTAGACGGTAGCTGTGATGTCCTTCCTAAATCAGTAGACCTTGTATCCAAAGGATCACTTTTTTGCAGGCCACTGTCTTTCTCTTGACCAGTAGATTACACCGCATATAGCAGTCACTAAGTATCCCTAGTTTCCTGGTCTCTGCATTCAGTAAATGAAAGAAAATCTATTCTATCTTGTGCATCATTGTTACTTTGTCTGTTTCAGCTATATACTCATGCTCTCTGTAATAACTGACCTTAGGATGGTGAGCCCATTACACTCAGCCTTGCTGTGCCTGGCTTCACTTCACCCCCCTACCCTATCCCCAGTTTCAGCCCGCCCCTCTTACTCTACCATTATACTTCCCATATACACATTTTATCTGTTGCATTCCCTAACCCTCCCTAAACAACTTTATTACTATCATAAAAACATTCCACTTTCTATTTTCCTATTTCCCAACTTTCATCTAACATTTACCATCATTCCCAAAAACCTTTCTCCCTTCATATACTGCTTTAACTATATCCATTCATGCTAGGACTCCTGTCCAACAGTACCTATCAATTATTCTACAGTTCATCTTCTACATTCCCCAAACAAACACTCACGATCTCACCTACATCCTCAAAGTCTATCCTTTCAAACCCCTCTATTTCTTACATTTCAGAACCATAAGACAAGATACCAGGAAATCCTAACTCTCTTTCTTCATAGAAAATAGTTCCATCCTTCCTACCTTCTACCAACTTTCAGATTCCATCAGCACTAAATATCCTACTGCACTATAGGTTATTGCTTCCTTTTTGATTCCTACTTCCCCACCACCTGCCATCAATAAAATACACATACTTTTGCTTAATTATACTCCTGTTCAGATTATCCATTTCTAATACTATCATAACTCAACAGTAGCACAGAAAATCTCCCCAACTCTGTTCTAACCACCTATCCATACTTTCTCCATAAACTCTATACACACACATCATCAAATTTATTTAATGATGCACCTCACATTTACCCTAAATTCAGCCTGATTAACTCAATTTCAACTCAAATCAAAATAATATTATGAACAAAAAAGGGTTCTATTTGAAGTCAAGAAAAATGTATATAAAATCACCTGGGTACTTTAATTGCAAAGCTAAAGGAGTAGTATATCTTGGGTTATGCCAGTATTGCCAAAGTTTTTACATAGGCAAAACAGAGAGGGCACTGGCAAAAAGAATATACGAACATCTTTACGATATCAGTAAAGGCAAAGAAACAAATGCCTTCTATAAACACTCCTTAGTATGTGAAAGAATGCAGATAGAGTTCATAGTGTTAGAGCAGGCAAACATCAACCCCAGAGGGGGTGACTGGGAGACATCATTAGAGTTTAAAGAACTGCTTTGGCAGATAAAATTAGATGCAGCTAAATCACCAGGTCTTAATGGAGCTATCAGTATTGGCAGCCTGTTAAGAATCAGAAGAGCGAAGCTATAGAATAATAATAATAATAATAATAAAAATGTGAATTAATAAAGAATAGATACAGCCTAGCTCCCTGGCCACAAAAGAGTTACTCAGCAGGGGCCTGCTAAGAAGCAAATGAACACAGACTAAATATAGTACAATGATAAATTGTAATATGTACTATTGTCTATTTATTCACAGAGATGGTAGATAGAACAGAGGTTATATTTTTTAACAATATTAGATTTTTAGCATAAGTAATTTTCAGAGTTTGAATAGGGTACACTATATCCATGTGATACATGGGAATGATAAGAATGGGGTATCGCGATGGTTTTAGTTAACCAATGTTTAGTATAAAATAGTTACTGATTACTGAAGCATTTGTACATTTTTTATATGTTAACCAATGATTAATGGAGTGACTAATAGGTTCAGTGGCACTAAAAATGTTTTCATCATAAGGCTCTGTACATACATTGTTTATGTATGTTTTTTAAAATACACAGTTTTTAAATATGTATTTTTTAATGGCAATAATGGTTCAAATATTCTATGTCTAATTATAGTTATGCATTTAATAGTAGAATGGAGTAAGAGATGGTGTATTATAAAACTATAATAAGAACTAACACCACCAACTTGTGATAGGTTAAAAAGGACCCTATCTTTTTAAATGCAATGTAACAAATGATCAATTGAAGACCAATTAAATAATTAAGCATGGCAGGAATAGTATAAAAAGAACCTGCCAAATAATGCAGTAAATGTCTTGAGAAAGCCTGGGAGGGCCCGGGTGAAAGCGCTTGACGAGATATTTTGGACCTATTCTACGTGTTTTTAACGCTTTGCTGGTGAAGCTGACAATAAAAGTTTTGTTCTTGCACTTTGGTTTGGCACCTTGGTATCCTGTCTTTTTCGAATTTTACCAGTTGGTGCTGTTCCTGCAAAGGATTTTTTTTGGCGGTCAAATCAAAATAAAATCAAGTGGAAATATTCTCCAAAAAAACAATAATGAATAATACCACTCACTCCCATTTTTACTAACCTCCAGAGATCACAAAAATCAAAACCTAAGCAATGCTATAATAAAGCGAATAATTTGCAGCAAATATGCCTTCCAGAACCCACCGCTGTATAGCACTAAAAAGCCTAAACTGATTAGAACTACCCCATCAACTAACATATCCACAGCTTCTTACCACCTATAAAATTATCCAGCATCCATCTGCTTGTCCAGCACTAAAATTCCAGTCTACACAACTATATTCCCAATCGGTCATTACAATCCAATGACGAAAAACTCCTCTCTGTCCACAAATCTATCAAATTTGCTGCCATGGTTAGTACCCATACTGTGTTGCTAAGGCCCACAACTCCTTATACCTGTGTCCATCAGGTCAATACCCTCCATCAAGTCCCTTAAAAACATTCTGAAAGACTTCTTAGCCAGAATGTGGCTCTGTTCTTGCTCAATATCAGGATAAACTATATCATTAAATACCCACAAGTACCTCTTCATACCTGACACCTCCTTTCTCTCATTTCTAAACTCACTTCCTTACTTCAATCTATTTCTCTCCCCTGGCTCTCTTTCTAAATATACTATAATCTTGTTTTTTCCTCACTTCGTATTGCAATTCCTGTTTGTATTATACTAACTTACATTTAATTTCTCTATAAAGTGGCCAATTTTTTTCTAAATATTAAATCATTGCCATCTAAGTTGTATTGATTTTTGACAAATGTTTTTACATTATGTCTAATTTGGTATAATTATTTAAAATGTAAATGTTTTTGTATTATTTCTGAAGATTGTAAAATTACTGTTCTTAACATGTTTTTGTAATACTCTGCAGATTTTCTCTCCAGGCAGAAAATGGGCACATACCCAGTCGGACTTTCACAGTAATCAAATGTCAATAAATAAATGCTGAACCTTTTTATATAGTTGCTGCCTTGTGCTCTTTACCTCTGAAGGAATATGTAATAAGACATAAAAATGGTAAACTCCGACATTGATCTCCTTTTATGTGTTTGGAGGCATGAAATATAGTAGGTGCATCTTAGGTATTTAAAAGTTTCATGCAAAACATGCAAATGATCAACAAAGAGATTGGCAGCCTACAGTCACTGGACCTATCTTAGATTAGCTTTGTCAAATGAAGGGCATGCCTATTTAATCAGGTAAACTTCATTAAGAGAGCTGCCAAGGCAATGGATAAGGAGAAAACTGTGCATGCTACCTACCTAGACCTGGGCCTACCTAGACCTGGCTAATGTATTCAGTGCAATTTCCCACTCGGGTATTGTTGACAAAATCATTGAACTAGGCATAAATCCCTACATAAATCACTGGATTTCTAGCTGACTTGCAGAAAGGATCCAAGATGTCAGAATAGGCTGGACTGTAGTACTTCATGGCTCAATCATGGGCTCACCCCTGGTTGGCATCTACTTCTTGGAGGTCAAGGCTACTATCAAGAGCTTCTGACTAACCAAGTTTGCAGACATCAGCAGATTGTGAGCTACCATAAATTCCCCCATGACACTAACATCCTAGCAAGAGGGTCTAACGCAGACCAATGACTGGTGCCAAATTCACAGATTAAAACTCAATGCCAAGTAGTGCATAATAGTGCCTTTTGGGGAGAAGCCCACTGAAGTAAATTATTCCATCAACAACCCTAAGAGATGACCCAGAAGTTAAGGATCTGGGAACATATGTAGACAGCAATCTAACCTTTGAAGAACACATATCCAAGGTAGTGAGAAAATCATTCTATGTCACTCAAATTATGAGTAAAGGTATGACATCCAGGTTCAAGGACATTATAATGCCACTTTACTCATCCCTTATCAGACCAGTCATTGAGTACTATGGCCCCTTCAGCATGTACCACACCAGGCTAAAGTTGGTGCACTCACAGAGGTTCCTCACCAAGTGAATCCAAGGTATTAACACATTGCCCTATACAGATTACCTTAAATCCCAGTCTCTATACTCAGCCTTCTACAGGTTACTAAGAGGCAGTCGATGCTTGTCATCGAGGGCGTCCCCAGATCCAGCCCTGATGGACCTTTTGTACATCTGCAGACTGAATCGCTTCAGAAACACTAGACTCAAGGATTTAAACTTTGCTTGTGAAATAAATAGAACATTGTTGTGATACAGATGTGTGTCTCAAAGGATCTCCAAACTTTGGAATATGATCCCCAGCTATGGAAAGTAAAGTCCATTGCGTACCCTTTTCAAGTGTATCCTTGACCACTGGATGAGAAATAAAAAACTAACCACCAGTCTGGCCCTCGCATCTCTGATAGACAGAGGCCAACAGTAAATATTCCATATCTAACATACCCACCACTAAATCTTTAGCAACTTGCTAACTAACATTCCTCTCCAAATAGATGGCCATGTTACAGTGTGACACAAATGGGATGGGTTGACGGCTAGACTAATAAAGGCACTGGTAAATATTAACCTATTATATACCTATGAACATATTCTAGAAAGTTGAGAAGTACTCAGACTAAATGCATGATGAACATATAAAATTAGGATAAGTTGTTTAGTTTTAAGATGATTCATATAGCCTTAGAATGTTTCTTGAATATCCTTAAACTGCTAAAACAGTTCATGGTCTGGTTTTGTGTGTGTGCGTGTGTGTGTGTGTGCGTGTGTGTGTGTGTGTGTGTGTGTGTGTGTGTGTGTGTGTGTGTGTGTGTGTGTGTGTGTGTGTGTGTGAACTCTGAAAGTCCTTCCTGAGACTCTGTCAGTTTTTGCTTGGGTCTCTGCTTTCATTCCACATTCCAAAAGATATGCTCACAGGTGAATTAATGATCATTTAAATTGTTCATAGGTATGCATCCAGAGTGTATAGCTCTTTGTGTGTGTCTGTGTGTATTTGTGTGTGTGTGTGTCTTTGTATATGTGTTTTGTGAGTATTCTCTGCTATACTGACATCCATCCAAGACTTGTACCTTATTCTCACTGAGTGGCTTAAACTCCACCGTGATCCCATAGGCAGTGGAAACAATATAAATGGTGAAACTAACTCTAATGGTTTAATTTTACTCAGACAGTGTATGCCACCTTTTCATACAATCTTCTAGATGGCATTGTATGCTGTAATTTGGTTCATTCTAGTGGATTGCATCTGGGGCACACCAAGGCTTTCATTAGGCATTCTCTGGCATTAGACATACTTGGCCAACAGTAGTCTTGAGAAAACACTCATTGCAAATATACTGCTTGATAAAAGAATGATCTGTTATGGACTCAACATTAAAAAAATGACTAATAGTTATAATTTGAAGCTAAAATAAAACATGATAGCTAAAGACTGTATTTTATCTGAATGCCTGTCAATATTCATCTCCTGTGAGTCAGTCATTGCTGGAAAGCATCTTTAGATAAGCTTAATTACTCAGTTAATAATACATAAATAAAAACAGAATTATCATATTTGGTAAAGTTGTATTGTACTGTACTGTGACTTTTGACCTGGGACATTACTGAAAAGGGGGCAATTAGTAGTTCACCTACCTAGTTTAAAACTAAGTAAAATAACTAACAAAACAAAATCTAATAAATTGCTCAATATACTTCTACATGAATGTTTTGACATAGTTTTTTCATTATTTATTACATAATGTTTGTAAAGTGGCATTTCGTGGTTTATTTATCATGGGCAATAATAGTTGAAGCCCATTTAAATCAAAGTCTTCAGAGATAGTTACACTACTTAAGGGGTAAATTAAGTTAGTCTCCTAAATGCAGGGATATAGGGGTTTATCCTGTATGAAACATACATGTACGGGTTCAGGTCTGTTCACTGAAACATGATTATACAAATGTGATCTTCTGAAAAGGGATTCTCTGAGGCATAACATATTTATGTAGAGTGGTATATCCTACAATAAGTTTCATTTGATATAGTGGGGACTGCTTTTGTTCCATGTAATCCTTTGTAGAACTGTGAGTATGGCACAGCATGAGACAGCTGCCTTGTGCACTATCTGTTATGTGGTGTGATAGTCAGCTGTCAGTGGTGTTGAAGTGGACTAACAGAATTGTTTATGAGGAGACTGTGCCTTCAGAAATGAATGGCAATACTGCCTTTTTTGTCATGACTGAAGCACTGAGCGGAAACACTGAGTGTGTTTGGATTTAACTGTTGCAAGCTGTTTGCTATATTTGTAGCAAGCAGTTTTGTTATAGTTTCAGAATAAAAGAGCGTTCTTCTTTTTTAGTCTTTTGCTCTTCAGCTTTGAGTTGAGGAGATCACTGGTTTGGGGCACTCCGTAGGACACCAAATAATCTAGGTGCAGTTCTAGCCCCTTGAGAAATACATAATTCCTTCTGGGGACCTCATTATACTACTTGAGACAAACCAGACTGTTTCTGTACATAATAAGATTATATGATCATAGGAAGTTATTAGGCTAATGGCCCTAGGGCCCTTACAAGCCTAGCCAAGTTCTTATCCTTATTTCCATGATCAGAACCTATTGTCCTTGTCCAAGAGGTACAAAGGTGAAATCCTCCAGGGAGAATTTACTGTCATCCATCCAGTCATTCAGATTGCATTTCAAGAGGGCCAAAGAGGTGCTCTAACATGAAGTGGGAGTCTGTTCAAAAGGTGTGGTAACCTCTGGGAGACAAATCTGTCCCTCCAGCAGATTTTGTTAATGTCACATACTAGGTTAAGGTCTTTTGAACAGGTTACCAATGTACCATTTGAATTATGGATATGCAACATTTCCAAAAAAGCAAGGTCAGAAATTGCCTTGTATGCAAGGCAGAGATCACCTCTGAGTAGTCTGTATGAAACAGAATAAAGTGACAGTGATTTCAGATGACACGCATAGGACAGACCTTGAATTGTCCTTGTGAGGAACCATTGTGGTTTCTCCAATTGCTGCATGTGCTTGGAAAGGTACATACCAAAAGGGCCATTGTTCTCAATTATTGGTCTGATAAGGGAATAGTACAGGGAGGTTATAACTTTTTTTTTTCCTGAAAGCAATGCCCTTACTTATGAGATGAGCAATACAGAATGTCCTTCTTACCACTGTGCAGACACCGTGGTCAAAGGTAAGGTTACTGTCAACCTGTGTGCCCAGGTTTCTCACCACTGAGTGCATACTTAAGGTGTTGCTACTGATGTGGTTGTTAGCAGCAACATCACTTTTACTGAAAGGAATGAAACTTACAAATCTGCATGCAGAGATAGCTATGATGGTATCATGTTGGCACTGTGTTTTACTTCTATCAGACCATAAAAACAAGGATGGGCAATAGAGACCTTACAGTAATCTATGTAAGAATGGCAAATAAGGCTATATATATATATATATATATATATATATATATATATATATATATATATATATATACAAAGCAGGTGTAAATCTGAATGTACAGAAGGACAACTGGAGCAAGAGCAGATAACACTCCAAATGGACTGCAGGAATGCCTTAAACTTTCTGGAGCAGTTGGAAGAAGCAGACATCTGGCTACTTTTAGTACATGAAAATTATCAACACTTTAAAGAGTAAATTACAACAAGCTTGTTTGAGTTGGCAGTGTCTCAGGAATATGTAAAATATTTCAAGTCATCTATTGAAAAGAAAAGGCAAGATTTCCTGATGCCCTGGCCACATTTCTTCTAGTAGTACAAATACCACCCAAGTTCTCCCCAGAAAAAAAGGCTACTAGCTTAATGGAACTAATCTGGTCAGCAAAGGATAGATAGATAGAGATCTAAATAATAAGTAATCGAACGTAAAAAGAGAGGAATGCAGCTGTGAAGAATAGGTGCAGCAGAATATAAGGGGTCAAAGTCACAATACAGTTTTGAAATTAGTACAGTGGTCAAAGTAACTGCAACAATAGGCACAAGAGGAAACCAAGACAGCAAGAGATGAATAGCATATATAGTGGTGCATGCACTGGGTAAGGATAATGTACTACAAAGACTGACAGAGTTTGTTAAATGACGAATTAAGGCAGGATTATAGATAGCTAAAGTTTTCCAGTATGGTCTTTATGTCTGCTACTTAACAGGCTATCAGAAGAAAACACCTCCACTCACGCTTCGAGTGTCTTTGTAGAGGAAATGTTGATAACCTTAGATGGCCTATCATATACTCAATTATTTATGTTTTTTTCTGTATATGATAACTAGGAATAAATACTATAAACAATATTCTGTTATACAAAATGATTTAGGTAATATGAGAAATCTAACTTTTAAATATCTAAACCGTATAACTGAATACTTGCAACTTTTCCATAGCAAATGGCCAGAGATACTGATGCTTCATTTGTTTGCTGAAAATAGTTAACATTTCTAGTATCTGAAATCTTTTAGCAATGGCAGATCATTATATTTCATAGACTTTAATATTCAGGGCTGAACACTCATGTACCATAACCTGTGTGTCTTCATATATTTACTACTTGCGAATTAAGTATTCTGCACTTACAATTTATTTTAATTTTGTTTACACATAGATGAGCTAATACAATGATAATGCTGTTGTGGGAATAGCTAGAAATTATACTTAAGAATCACAATTATGTTGTTGTTGTTGTTGTGTCTTTCGGCTTTTCCCGGCTAGGGGTCGCCACAGCGGAACTCCAGTCCGCTAATGATTGGTAGTTGATTTTTACGTGCCGAGTTACCAGCCCTGATGCACAACCTTCAATGAAGGTATGCCCATTCACGCATGTTTCCACACAGAAGACGCTCTAGCTGAGAATCTAACCGGACAGTGTCTTACTGTGACGCGACAATGCTACCGCAGCACCACCACCGTAAATAAGAATCACAATTATAATTTCTAGAATTTAAATGCATGAAAATAAACATTTATTTTTTAGTAATCATCAATTGTCCCAGTCCCCTTCACTAAACACAACACACCAAATTACATTTGACGACTAAACTTAAACTTCCATAAACATAAATTTATTGACCAATATTTTAATTTATTAACACAGCATAAACACCCATATAATTGTTAAATAGGGCAGCGTGACCTCACTCACCCTGACCGAATAATACTGTGAGCCAACAATGCTACCGCAGCACTAGCACCGCAGATACGAATCACAATTATAATTTCTAGAATTTAAATGCATGAAAATGAACATTTATTTTTTAGTAATCATCTATTGTCCCAGTCCCATTCACTAAACACAACACACCAAATTACATTTGACGACTAAACTTAAACTTCCATAAACATAAATTTATTGACCAATATTTTAATTTATTAACCACAGTATAAACATCCATATAATTGTTAAATAGTGCAGTGTGACCTCACTCACCGTGACCAAATAAGCTGAGTCCTTACTTCCACTCGCTTATTTTAATTATCAAGCAGTGTCCCATTGCTCACTTTTTTTTCTTCACTTATTGAATTAAACATCCAAACCCCCCTTTTCCTAGGGCAGCATGACCTCACTCACCCTAGCCAAATAAGCAGTGTCCTTAACTCCACTTGCTGACTTTTACTTATCAAGCAGTGTCCAATTGCTTACTTTTATTTTCCAGCTCATAGAAATGAACATCCAACAGCAGAGGGGGAACAGAAGAGGGACAAGCCTGCACCTCTCTCTGCCTACCCAAACTTATAAAATAACCACACAATCCCCAATATTCCAAAAGAGGAAGGGAGGGTGGGTATCAAGTTTATGCCAAAATGTGATTCCTACCCAGTTACACTCACATAAAACCCATTAAGCTCCTCCTAACACTTACCTCATTTCCTCCCCATCCTCTTATTTTGTCATTTAACCCCTTCATCCCCACCCCACCTAACGTTCTTCCACTACTGTCTTAATCCCCATTACTATTTGTACCTAACCCACACCTGAACATGTCCCTGGACAAACTGGTTTGTTACCAAACCTCAGTGTCACTGCAAATGATATTTATAACAATCTTTACCTAGACAATCAGAATGAACTGCAATAAAACGCATGCAATGTGTTTAACACACTTATATAAATCTTAACTGCACCTTTAGTTAAATCAAACACTCATTTCTATGTTAAAAACTCATAACCAGGTGCAACTAATACAAACCTTTATCCATACTTGTAGTGTTACACCAAAGTAATTTGTTTATTGCTTGTGGTTTTCAGCTGAGTTAATAAACGTATGACGTTCACAAAGTTGATTTTCAGGTGTTTATATTTTCTCATCTGTTACAATATAATTTTATTTTGCAAACGTACATATTCAATTAATCAAAATTCTAAACAAAAAATGTAAGTGAAAATCATATTTAACAGTTTCTTCATTAAGTAGTGACTGCATTCACAATGTCTTGTAGATATACATACTTTAAAATAAAAGTTGCTACTGGCAAGCAAAGCAGTCCCTTGCTTCTTTTCCAGGGGTATATATTGTGAATGCCAACTTGCTGCTTGTCGTAAGAACCAAAACTTCCTGCAAGGTAAATATGTTATGTGGGCTGCTGTTGAGTTAGAATACCAGTCGATTCCATGTTCTGTGGAAGAAATAGACAACAAGACTTGAGTCTGTGAACATGCCTTTCACACTTTATGATAGCAATGTATGAAGGAAAATATTCTTGGGAAATCCTATACTGGAAAATAACATGAGCCACTGCCATAATAGTATCTTACAACGTCATCTCTATACTCATACCTGTCAACCTCTTACAGCCAGAAATCTGGACAAAATCATAAATAAAAGTGAGGCAAAGGCCTAAAAATATGGCCAATTGTTAAATATTGCTTTTACAAACTTAGAAAGTTTGTAAAATAACAGGTTTTCCATTAGCATGAATTTTCTGAAGGGTATGAAATCTGAAACAATTGCCGGTCATTATTTTCTAACTTTAATCTTTAAAGAATTGCCACTAATTTGCCAGAAAACAACAATTTTATGAAAAACAGACCAAAAATATGAGCCACAAATCTGGGCATTCTGCAAAACCCTGTGCAGCTGAGAAGTATGTCTATACTACTGACTGATACTATGGCTGTAGCAAGATAGCATAATACACTGAGAGTAATTTGCTTCATTGATGTCGCTTACACAATTTATCATTAAACATTCATTTATGTCACAATTCTGTGAAATCAGGTAGATGGGGTTAAGAGGCCTTGCACAAGTCTGTACTGTTATGCAACTTTGTAGTTAGTATATTTAAAGATGCAGAGGTGTGGGGAACTAGTAACAAAAATATCTTGGTTTTAGTTGTCAGATGTAGTAATCTTTGGTAAGATTACATAATGGTGGGTCAATTGATTTGTCCACTGCTGTGTGATAATATATCACGAGATGCAGAGTTATGGCGATGTGGTAGACTTTGCCCCACTGCATACACAGTGATTAAACATTTACTTCATTTAGGTTCAGTGTGTTGTGCTCAATGGTATTTTTCCAATAGATTAAAACTTGAGATAAGTTGTATCAATGGTTCAAGGCAACGGAAAGCGCCCTGGCGGTGCAAGGCTACAATGCCTTCCACATATTCAGACTTCAAAATTGAGCATGAAAGGACCAAAGGTGGAGCTGTATGCATCTTCATTAAAGCCAAGTACACCTCAAGACTGGTCAAACAGTACGAGTCTCTGGAACTACTCCATGTCCAAAACTATAGACAAAATACCCTACCACATCTTTGCTAGCTTTAGGTCCCAAACCACGAGCCACGAAAAGCACACCACCTACCTGGACTTACCGGAGTTACTCTCTATACAGCTCAGCACCTTAGTTATGGGAGATCTCAACTATCCTTCCTTCAACTGGGTGACATACATGAGCATGAATATGCTCTCCCAGAGGTTCCTGGACTTTTTCAATACAAATGTTCTGGAACATATAGTCTGCACCCCCACAAGGTACTCAAATGCCCTAGACATAGTACTCACCAACATGAAGGGGTCACTGCACTCCTCACTGTGTGATGCCCTCCCTGATGAGGTCGGACCATAAATCAGTCTCATTTGAAGTAACTATTGAACCTATCACTACAAAAGGACAAGAAAACTAAAAACATTTTCAAAGCAAACTACAGCCTACTAAGCAGTGGTATAAAAAGTTTTATATCTCCCGCAATCATGAGCAACAATAACTCCTATGCAGATATGTACACAAATGCCCTGCATAAACGCTTAAGCAACTGTATAGACCCAGCTGTACCTGGCTGGATTAAAACTAGGTCCTCCAAAAAAACAAGCCGCCATGGTGGACCTCAAGTATAAACAGGTTATATAACAAAAGGAAGAAACCGATATCTAAGAACAAGATGGAACTGACTCAGAAGAGGAAGAATTCCCTCCACAGCTTGTACAAGCAAATCAGAAATCATGTAAAGTTTTCTAAGGCTAATGATGAAGGTAAAATAGCATCCCTAGCTAAGGATAATTATAAGACATTCATGACTAAGTCCAAAATCTGAAAGGGAGTGCCCAGCTATGTGTTGAATTGGTAGTCGATGGTACTACGCATACTATACCGAAGGAAATTGCCAACCAGCTGACATTTAGTACAAACATCACATTCCTGTCCCCCCTGTCCCCACCAGTCATACCCCAAAGTATACCTGACACCAGTCCTCTGCCTAGTATCTCTAGAAATCAGGTCATATCTGTCCTCTCCATGGCCAAAAACATAGCCTTGATGGGACCACATCACATCCCCAGGTTTCTTATTAAGCAATCTAAAACAGGATCTAGTGGACCCACTTGGCATTTTCTTTAACCATAGCCTGAGAACTGTCTTTGTTCCGACAGAGAGGAGAACAGCAACAGTAATCCTCTTGCACAGACGGGGGCCATTAACCGACTCTGGGAACTATAGGCCCATAAGTCTAACCAGCTTCATCTGCAAGGCCTTGAAAAGAATCATCATAGCCCTTATCAAGAAGTGCATAGGCTACCTTCAACCTCTAGACACAACTCAGTTTGGATTTGTTAAGGGTAGACCATGCTTATTAAACCTAGTAGACTGCTTTGAGAAAGTCACCAAAGATGTGGATGAAGGTAACAGTGCATACTGCCTACCTTGATGTAGCCAAGGCTTTTTGACACAATCCCCCACTCAGGTATCATTGAGAAATTCTCCCAGCTGGGGATTAACCCTTCTGTCACTAGATGGGTAGCCAATTGGCTCACCGACAGAACACCTCTACCTGTTTACCCATCACCAGTAACATACCACAAGGATCTCTGCTGGGCCCTTTACTGTTTGGAATCTATTTCTCAGACGTTTAGGCTAAAGTTAACAGCCTTTGGCTTACCAAGTTCACTGATGATTGCATTAGTCCCCCAATTATGTTAACATATTACAGGAGGGGCAAACACAGGCAAATAACTGGTGCTAAAGCCATGGTCTAAAACTAAATGCAAAAAAGTGCATTGTTATCCCATTTGGCAAAGTGGACTTCCCCTGCTAATTGCAATATTGACAGCACCCCCCCCCCCAAGTTCAAACCCAGTCATGCGAGATCTGGGAACACAAGTATATAGCAATCTGAACTTTGACCACCAAGCTTCCACAGTGGTAAGGAAAGCCTTCTATGTTGTGCATCTGATAAGTAAGGGTATCGCATCCATGTCTAAGGATGTTATAACTCCACTGTACTAATAGAGTACAATGTTCCCTTTTGTATGTACCTCACCAGACACTTGCAGCAGCTGGAGAGACCACAAAGGTTTCTCACCTAGAAAATACTGGGCCTCCAAACCATGACTTACATGGAGAGACTGAAATCCCTGTCACTGTACTCTGTACAGATGGATATGATGCACATTTGCAAGCCAAATGGCACAAGAGTCACTCACTCTATGGCTATTAACCTAGCGTGTGACATTAACAGAATATGTTGGAGAGACAGATATATCTCCCAGAGACTGCCACTACTGTGGAATAAACTTCCAATTCATGTGAAGCAGAGCTCCTCACTGACCCAATTCAAGCACAAGATGGATAAATGAATGGGAGATGGCAAATTCACCCCGGGGTGGCACCCATGTCCCTCATGGACAGGGGTAGTCGGTGTTGATCATAGACTCGCTCTGTGTACTGCATCAATCTAACCAAAGACAGTTGAGACAACTTGAGATTAACATGGCTAGGCTTGTAAGGGGTCTAGGGCCACTAGCCTAGTAACCACCTACTAACCTATGAGCCAATAAGCCATTATGGTCCTCATGTAAAACCCAGCACAATGTGGGAGGGAGGCACTAAAACATGAGGATTCTTTATAGTATCTGATAGATAATTTAAAAATAATAATTTCATTGTATGTATCTGTTCTATATTTATTTAATCTTTTTCATAGATATTTTCTATACTCAAGAGATCCTGAAATGAGTTTTGAATTTGTCTGTGAACCATATCTTAAAAATCAAAAGTTGGTTCTGCTTCTGATAGATAGGTAGGAATAATTTCAGTCTAGATTGTTATGCCTTCATCTTCTGTTTAGTTTTTATAAATGTAAAGGAACCATGACTTTCTTTTTTGAAGAACAATTTTATTAATTTAAGATATATTTTTAAGAATATTTTTATTAATGTAACACATTTGAACCATGATGCTTTAACATTTGTTTTGCCCCAACTCTTGTGCTCAGGTGTTTATAATTAATTATAATTAATAATGTGATGGTGCAGATGACAGAGGTTAGCTCACCTACTAATTTAAAGATCTTCTTGAAATAAAGAACATTTTAGGTTTTAATTTTGTCTAGTTTTCACTGAGACATTTGTAGTTTTCAATTATATGATCCGTTATTAAAATTGTACTTTTTTACCATTCTTATTAATAGTGCTAGTCTTCATACATGAAGAATGACATGATTATAAATGTTTTCATGCCTCTGGATTAAAGGGGGTATTTGTATACCAGGAAGAATGCTTGTCCACTGCCATTACTGCTTCTGCAAACTTTCTTGTGTAAAAATAAATAAATACATAAATAGTATAAATGGCAGAATTCCTTTTTCAGTAATCCTATTTTTCTTCCAAAGAGAGAGATGTTCTGAGAGTAACTTTTAGTTACTTGGTATTAACATGATAACCTAAATGTTGTTGTTACTACAGATTTAGGTCTTTAAAAGCAACGCCTGCCTTCTACAACATCTGCTAAAACATGGGGATGCATAGTATTTGTGGGTTTAAAAGGGATCTATTATGTACAGCATACTTTGAATGAATACTTAAAACACCCTATGCACTAATAAACATCAATTTTAAGGCAATAACACCTGAGATATTTTAAATCTTCTACACTGGATATGCCAATATTAAATACTTCAAGCTCAATCATTACTGTAGATAACAAGTCACACTTTCTGTTGATTACAGCAAAGTTATTCTTACACACACTAAAAATGATAGCCACATTCCATTAATATGCTCTTATAAATGTTAGCCTGTAGCTCTCTCCAGGACAAAACCTTTGCAATTAAGCTAATATCAGCAGTTACTTGAGGGAACATTCACTGTTTAAAGTTATATTCAATGAGTCAGACTTCAGAGTGAAAGATAAAAGAAACTGCCATGGCCTGATGAATAATTTATACTTTAGAAATCCCAGTGTGTTGTCTTCCAAAAGTGCAAATAAGAGCATGCCCTTGAAATGCAAACATAACATGTATTGCCTTTCGGCTGCGCTAGAAATGAAAGATACTTGCACTGGCTTTACTATAGTTTTATGTGCATTTCCATGTAGAACTACTCAATAAAATAGTGCTAAAATGCCCACTGCAGTACTGTTTTAATACTGTAAAGAATTTATGATATAAATGTGAATGATTGCATTTAAATGCATTTGAAATTTGATGCTTCAAAATCTGGATGGATTATAGGGTTTAGAGATCAGTTCATGTACAACTCATTGATAACTAGCTTACCTTCTTTTAAATACCTCTTATTTCAGCGTTGTCCCTAATTTTGTCTTAGAATTTATTGTGTTCCACAGAACATTTATGTTTTAATGCAAGAATAGTAAAAATAAACCTGCACCATATATTTCCAAATTTATGTTGAGCTGTACCTTTTTATAAATATATTTTGACAATTTGTTTCCCCTAGCATCTTTCAGAGTAAATAAAATATATAGTTCAGGAGCATCCATGGTTTGAGGACTTTGTTCTGAGTTTCTAGAAAGCAAGATAGATTTCCTTTGAGTTATGTTGTTATTCAGTACAGTACGAAGGGAAAGGAATTGACTGGAAACAGAAAGTAAACAGGTCATATTTTAGGTTGATTACTGACTTGCACAGAATATTTGTCATATAGTGTACTCATTAAACAGAAAATGTCACTTCTCTAGCCTCCCATCTTTACATCCTTACATTCCTTTTTTTAATCAAATTTAAAAAAGAACAAATAAAGTAGATTGTAAACAACAAATGCTGTTTAAAAAATTCAGACACCAAGTTAGTTCAAAACTGTTATATACAATGCTAAAAGTCAACAGACTGAGGGTATTACATACAAAGAATAATATATTTCTATGCAAAAAAAAAAAAAAAAAAAAACTCCAATCTTACATTTTGTTTAGACCTTCAGACAAATGCTATTATCTTGGAAACCATGCTATCTAGATACATGGGGAAGTATTCAGAAAAAATGATTATGTGACCTTATAATGAAAACAAGTCAGCAAAGTGCAAATTAGTCCAGTACTGAGTAACAATGTAGAAGGAGAGACATTTTGCAATAGAATTAAACTAATGAGAGAATTCACTGGTGAAAGTAATACAGGGTGCATCATGACCAGCACCATGAACAGTAAGTCATATGACCAAATGAGCCTAGCTGTTTACAGGTATGTGCTCCACGATGTGTCCACATATGCATGAACACACTGGCAAGGGCTATGCAGCAAATCTCTGTTATTTTATTCTTATAATTGGGCAGGAAATGGATATATACAGGACAGTGAAATAGGAGGAAGAGCATGCAGAAGAATACTATGACGGTCAGGCAGAAGGGAAGACTAGAATGGGACAGGGAAGTAAGGCTATATTTTTGTGACAGGTGCCCTTTTTGCCACTTGTCAAGAAGGTCAGAAGAAGAAGGTAGCAAGGGGAAATCAGGGAAGGAAAGAGAGTATAGGGTTGGTAAAAGACAGAAAAAAAGGGGGGTTCTGACATAAATTAGGTGAATGTAAAGGCAGACACAGGCAGAGGTCAGACAAATGGGGATGGAGAGGACTAGACTATAAACTAGATAGGACAGCAAATCACAAGTAAAAGGGAACCATGATGCAGAAGAGGGAGTAGTGACATCTAACTGCCGTGGAGCCCAGTGCCATACCCAGGCAGGTTCAGTCACTTCATGATTATCCTTATGGCTAAACCTGCCACATTGGTTAGGGTCAGGCAGCTGTTCACCTCTGCCATTTTCACAAGAACATGCTCCAGATGGACAATGGAAGTGTCCACATTTCAGGTCTCCAATGCTTTCTTCTTGATCTCCATGTGATGATTGCAAACATATTGTGACACGCAGATGGTGTCCCTGGTGGGGAACCCCACTCCTCACTGGGAACAGACTACTGGAGGTAACATAGCATCCTCTGTCTCATGTCTTGCTGATTGAGCTATATGCCCTGCAGGGAGGCTGGCCTTGAGATGTAGGTGATGGCACGCAGGTGGATTGGGATGTGGCCACAGATGAACCATTTTCACTGCCGGGGCAAGCACTGTGTATATTATTTACTTAAATGGTGAGAAACAATTAAACTATAAACTATAAAAAGATAGTGACAAAAGTGGGGAGAACAAAAAAGCAGACTCACTTATCATTAATGTGTACTGCACTGTGTGGCATAACAGTAAATGGAGTTGTGAAATGATCCTAACTCTGCAGTGGCAAACAAAATACAATATGAGGTAGTCTGAGTACTACAAGAGCATCAGATTAAATGTTACCTAACCAGTTGTCTTGTGTACATGACATGAGAACAGCGCTTACTTTGTATAGAATGATTACAGATGATACAAAAGCAGGCTGGAATGACCACAGAAGTCACAGCTGTTGAACTTAAATGGGCTAACTTGGTACGGTAGAGTTAGTGTACCCAACAGTGCCCTGCA
Organism: Protopterus annectens; assembly: GCF_019279795.1. Classification (NCBI taxonomy): domain Eukaryota; kingdom Metazoa; phylum Chordata; order Ceratodontiformes; family Protopteridae; genus Protopterus; species Protopterus annectens. The sequence goes on from NC_056747.1 coordinate 600,068,531, forward strand.
TGACACCGTGGTGAACATGACAAAAAGATTCAGCCACAGAAGCAAAAATGTCAGAAACACAAGCTACAGGTTCCTTGTGGCAGTAATGTACCAGAGAGTCATAACTAGAATGAGACAAAGAAGGCAGCTGTCCAGTGTGCAGGTTGTGCAACTTGACGTGTAAGAGTGCAGTATCAGCTGACAATACTGTGTTTTCTATCATGGTTGATGCTCTGTGTGTGATGATTTCTATGTAACAAGTTACAACTCAAATACTTTTCTGTTTTGATTTTTTTGTCTTACACTTGGGAAGACGTTTTTGTGAAGAGGGAAAAAGTGCAGCAACACATTTCATAAATGAATGCCAATACTCCATTTTTAATAGTTTAAACACTGCATGTGTGATGATTTGGTGACTTAGTTGTAGTAAGCTACTTGTTATATCACTACCAGGCAGCTTGTTCCAGTTTTAAAGACGAAGCCCTCATTATTGTTTCTTTCTTTTTTTTTTTGCTTCTCAACTTCAAGTTGAGGGAGGTGACAGTTCCAGTATCCAGTCAGGGCACAGCAACTGCTGTCCTAGCTATCATTCTGATGTACCAGGGAGTAGAACAGCAAACCACAGCACACTGATGCATGTTCATATTAAGCAAGGCCTAACTGTAACTGGCATGAGGTCTAAAGTGACAGTTGAAGAATAATGCTGACCAGGCCGACCAGGGTATTGAGTCTGAATTTCAGAGATTCAGTCGCAGACATGGCAATGACCTAAGGCAAATACTCACGTATGATATAGAGTATAACACCTGGTATAGCTGTGGAGTATTCAGTGTCAAGTTAACAATGATTATCATTTCATTATTGACAAACCCTGAATGAACTATGGTTGTGGAACAGGCATGCTGAATTGCCAAGATATATATTATTGAAGGTGTATAAAATATGTATATAATGTTAAGTCTTAGTAGCAGCACTGCAAACATAGGAACTATTGCAAATAGATAAAACATAAGCAGGTAATTTTTCAATAGTAAATACATATCTCTTTGCCTGGGGATGCTTGTGATGCACCTACAGCAGATCACTTTTTTGTCCTCTAGAACTCTGGGAGATGAAAAAAATAGATGAAAGGGAATGATGTCCATAACTTATGTGTCCCATATATGGCAGCTCAGTTATACCTAAATAATTATAAGTAACCACCTGCCATTTCTATTAATGGACAGAATCAATACGGTGTAGGTATCAGGTTTCTCATGAAAAAGAGCTCTTCATCTAACATCCACAGCAAAGCTCCTTAAAAATGGACTGTGGTGTTTAATTGATACTTTTTATACTAAAGAAGTTAATTCATTAATATTTTCTCATCAACATCAAAGATTTGGTACCCAAACCAGGATAGATGTTTCTCAGGATTTCAATTCAAAGGTTTCCTTTTTCCTCAATTCTTCCTTGGCCTTTTTCTGACCATAATTCTCTTGTTCTTACATTTCAAATAGACTTTAAGTCATTAACCTTTACAACTAGAATTCTAGCTTACATCACAAAAATTAAAGAATTTAAACTCTGGATACTCTCCGAGCTTCAGTTCTTTCCAGATACTAATTGTACTTCAGAGACTAACATAGTATGATATGGGATTCATTAGAAGGTTTTATATATATATATATATGACAAAACTTTACTTGGTTTAAAAAAAAATAAAGGAATGGTAAATGGGAATCAGAACTGCAAAATATACAATCCCGACTTTTCATCATCAAATCCAATAATACCTTATATTCTTCTGGTAATAAACAAAAAAAAAATAGAAGAATTAAATAAAAAATACAATGAAATCCTAACTCACAAGACTAATCTGGCATTAGAAACATTAAAAATAAACATCTATGCTGGTTCACCTAAACATATGCATAATCTGTCAATGGGAGTTAAAATGTGATCTAAAGCTAATAGTATTATTAACATACTACATGAAGGTAAAAAAAGGAAAGTCTCAGATATAAGTGACATTCTTGATGTATTTAAATATCATTATACCAAGCATTATAAAACTGAATGTTTTCAAATTAATAATTTGAATATGGAAGCAATCTCTTCTAAACTTAAAAAAATCCTGAAAATTTAAGGATAGATCTTCAAAAAACAATCTCACATAAAGAAGTCACAAATAAAATTAAAGAAAACAAGCCTAATAAAGCTCCAGGAATTGATGGTATAATTATAGAAATATATAAACTATTCCCTACATCCATAATCTTGTTTTTTCATAAAACACTACTGGAAATTTGAACACAAGGCATAATCTCTCCGTCTTGGAAACATTCACTAATTACCCCTGTTTTAAAAGAAATTAAAGTACCTGAACATTGTAATTCTTAGAGACCAATTTCTTTACTAAATAATGATTATAAGATGTCCATGTTCATACTAGTTAATTGAATGAAAGTTCCATTGTTAAATATAGTAAATGAAGACCCGATGGGTCATATACATAACAGACATACACATGACAATATTAAAAGGATACTGACTCTTACTGAGATTTTAAATATGGAAAATCAAGAATCTCAGGACTGGCTAGTACTTCAAAGTGTTTTTACATATTTTCAAGAACTATGTAGCATAATTAATAATTCCTCTGTTAAGAATAGCCCAACATTTATAAATTCTTTATTTGAAATTATATATAACTACCATAATATGGAGAATATCATTTCAAATTTATATAGAATATTAATAACCTATAAAACAATACCGCAACAAACTTACTGGCAGTATATTACTAAGGAGCATTCTCTATGTTTGTCATTAGAAAGTATAACTAACATCTTACTCTCTGTAAAGATAACTTCTAACTCACAATATTGGAGAATATTTAATTGGAGGTTTCTGCATAGAGCCTTTTTAACACCTGATAAACTTGCCAAATTTAGTTCTTCTAGAAATGAAATCTATTGGAGATGCCAGCAGTTATGTAAAGCTGATTGGATACACATTTTTATGATTGCACTGCCATAAAAACCTTTTGGAGAGATATTAACAACTTCTTACAGGCTATATTTACAGATGCCTTTGATTTATCCAAAGCACTAATTCAATTAAATGTAAATGAAGGGCCTAATCTGAACAAAAGAAATCTGTATTTATTATGGACAATATTAGCAATTGCCAGAAAATGTATATCCAGGAAGAGGAATTCTAATACTGCACCTTCCATCGAAGACTTCTTATCTCTGTTGAAGGTTCATAGGTGTGTAGTAGGCTAATAGCCCTGGGGCCTTTACAAGCCTAGCCATAGGATTTCGCTGGCATAGTGCCACTCAACCTTAGTTCCCAGTGACTCTGTTGAGTAGAGCCACTGGAGTTATCCCAGAGGTGAATTTTCTGTTTCCCATCCACTTATCAAGATTTCTGTTGAAGAGGGTCAGCTTGACATGTTTGGAAGGTCTATTCCATAGCATGGACGGTCTCTGGGTTAGGAACCTGTCCGTCCAGCATGTTCTGTTAATTGTGGTAATGGGGTTGAGGTCTCTGAAGTGTGTGGTGTAGAGGGATTGGGATTTCTTTAGCTGTAGCATTTCTAACAGAGCTGGGTCAGACATGGCTTTGTAAGCCAAGCAGAGATCGCCTCTAAGTAGGCAATATGAGACAGAGAATAGATGGAGTTTTTTGAGTCTGTCCATATAGGACAAGTGTTTAAGGCCTATGATCCTCTTTGTGGGGTACTTTTGTGGCCTCTCCAGTTGTTAAAGGTGTCTAGTAAGGTACATGCCGATTTGATGAGGGATCTCAACTTTTTGTTGAGGCTGATAACGGAGTTTTTCCAGTGTTGGGACGTCACCTTATTCTGCATCAGTTTCCTCCTTCTGTTGTAGAGTTTGTTTATGGAAGGGGACCACCAGATTGGCTTCCTTTTCTTAGAGGAGAGCATCTTGGTTCTATTCGGTATGGCGAGATCCATGCCTTTTTTGTACATGTTTGTTCAGTGAACTGGTATATGATTCGGCAGTCATACAACTATTCTCCATTTGCATGGGTGCCATGAAGTTAGGCACCTCTGTTTTTAGGAGCCCAGAGTTAGCTTTGGAGAAGTTTTTCATGGTGGTTACCTTTGTGGGGGTGTGGTGGGATGGATGTGGATTTCCAAAGTGATTAGTTTGTGGTCAGATCTTACCAGGGAGGAGATGACTATTGGTGTAGATCAATGGTCGCTCATGTTAGTAAAGGAGACAACACTGATGGAGATCAAAACCAAAGAACTCAGAACTTACACCAAACCATTAGTGAACAATGCATGGAGAAAAATCTTATCTTTGATTGATATTTTAGGTTCATAAGTTCATAGGTTCATACTAGGCTATCTGCCCTAGGGCATTTATAAGCCTAGCCAAAGTGTGTTTGGCTTTCACCACCCATTTTAAATTAATTTTGCTATGCCTTTTTTTGAGGTTAGTATACTGTGCCTCTGTCTAACCATGACACAGAAGTGATAGCCGGGGTAAACCTATGATCTCCCATCCACTCATCAAGATTCCTCTTGAAGAGAGTCAATGTGGGACTGCCTAACCTGGACTGGGATTTTATTCCAGAGGGAAGGGAGCCTCTGGGTTATGAATCTGTCCCTCCAGCATGTCCTATTTATTTCAGTGCTGAGGTTCAAGTCTCTCGAGCGCGTAGCTCGATGGGATTTGGATATTCTGAGGTGCAGCATGTCCATTAATTCCGGGTTGGACATGGCTTTATACATCAGGCACAGATCACCTCTGAGCAGGCGGTATGCCACTGAGTAGAGCTGGAGTTTCTTTAACTGGGCAGCATATGGCATCTGTTTGAGCCCTTTGATCCTCTTGGTGAGGTACTTTTGGGGTCTTTCCAGTTTCTGCAGGTGTCTGGTAAGGTACATCCCAAAAGGGGCATTGTACTCAATTATGGGCCTGATGAGGGATGAGTAAAGAGGCACGATGACCTCCCTGATCTAGATGTGAATCCCTTCATGATTAGGTGGGCTATATAAAATGTTTTTCTAACCACTTTGGCCACGTGGTTGTCAAATGAGAGATTGCTATCAACTTGGGTCCCCAGGTCCCTAATGACTTCTTCTGTACTTAATGGATTACCACCTATGTAGTAATTTGTGGGCACTTTGTTTTTGCCAAAGGGGATGACTATACACTTTTTGGCATTTAGCTTGAGGCCATGGCTCTGGCACCAGTTGTCTGTTTCTATGAGGCCCTTTTGGAGGATGCTTGTGTTGGCTGGAGAGTTGATTATGGCGCCCAGTTTGCAGTCATCTGCGAACTTGGTCAGCCACAGTCCTTCCGTGTTGGACTGTACCGCCGAGAAATATATACCGAACAAGAGAGGTCCCAGGACTGAGCCTTGTGGGAGGCCACTTGTAACTGGTTTGGAGTCTGACATGGCTCCAGCAATTCTAACCATGTGGGTTCTGTCCTTGAGCCAGTTTGCAACCCATCTAGTGACATAGGGGTTTATATTTAAGCTGGCAAGCTTATCTATAATGCCCGAGTGGGGTATTGGATTGAAGGCTTTTGCGAGGTCCAGGTAGGCTGTGTGGACCACCTTCCCCTCGTCAATGGCCTTGGTGACTGTTTCAAAGAAATCAACCAGGTTTAAGAGGCAGGATCTGCCCTTAACAAAGCCAAACTGGGTAGGATCCAGTGTCAGTAGGTCCCCAATATCTTTATTTATGAGGTCCATGATGATCCTTTCCATAGCTTTGCAGACCAAGCTAGTCAGGCTTATGGGGTGATAGTTTCCAGGATCCATTGAGGCACCACCTTTGTGGAGAGGGACCACTGTTGCTGTACGCCACTCTTTGGGTACATATCCTGTGGTAAGGCTAAGACTGAACAGTAGTTTTATGTTTGGGTTTAGCTCTTCTTGGAGTTCATGTAGGACGCAGCCCGGGACACCATCTGGTCCCATTGATGCTGTGTTTTTTGCTTTGGAGAGGGCAGCTCTTACCTGAGCATCTGATATGTCAGGGGGGCAGCACTCTGTTGGGATAGATATTTGCCCTTTTGGTGGGGAGGGGGGGGGAGTTTGCACTGAACCTGTCAGCTAGGATGTTGGCAATGTCTGTGGGCTCAGTGTATTTTTTGTCATTTTGGACTAATTCTGAGCATATCTGGGAATTCCCACCCAGGTTCCTAACATAACTAAAAAAGCCTTGTGATTGTCCTGTGCAATTTTTCTCTCAAAGCTGGCCTTAGACGATTTTATGAGTGCCCGTAGTTTTTTGCTAATACTGATCAGATATGCCTTCGCTTTTTGGGATTTTGCTCTATCATGTAGTAGCTTCCTCATTCTATTGTATAGTTTGTTTATGGCTGGGGTCCACCAGACAGGACATCTGCCTTTGGAGGATTGGGTCTTGGTTTTATTTGGGATTGCATGATCCATGCATTCCTGAAGGTGTTCATAGAATGCTTTTATAAAGGATTCTGCGGTCTGAGCCGTATTTTCCACAGGCCGGGGGGCTTTGAAGGATTTCGCCTCAGTTTTGAGGCATGTGAAATTTGCTTTAGAGAAGTTTTTCACAGTGGTTTTCTGGGCAGGGGGTGGGGTCGGGATGTGAATATCCAGTGAGATTAGTTTATGGTCTGATCTTACCAGTGAGGGATACACTTCTGGTCTGGAGCATAGTGTCCCCATGTTGGTGATGATCAGGTCCAGTATGTTTTCCCCTCTTGTGGGAGTGGTAACAAGTTGTTCCATAGCATTTGAGTTTATAAATTCTAGGAACCTTTGGGCTAGGGTGTTGGAGCTAGAGTAATGCTCCCAGTCTATGTTTGGGTAGTTGAAGTCGCCCAATATAATGGTGTTTGGAGAGACCTTCATATTTTCCAGTATTCTCAGGAAGGCCGAGTGGGGTTCCTGTGTTTGGGAGGGTAGTCTGTAGCAGGCTTTAAACTGGAAGGCAGTTTTACCCACAGTTAGTTGCACATGGATAGTCTCTGATGCTTCATGCTGTGCCACCAACCTGGAGGTGTGGGTGTCTTTGATGAATATTGATACTCCCCCTCCTTTTGTGGTTCGGTCCAAGTTTTGGGGCCGAAAAGCATGGTATGAGGTATAACCTGGTAGTGCTGGGGTGCTCTCGGGAGCCTTGAAACAGGTTTCTGTTACTGCACAGATATCGATGTTATCCATGCTAAGGAGAGTTTCGAGTGCGTGCATCTTGAGGTTTAGATTTCTGGCATTGAGTAGCATTACTCTTAGTTTCTTATCCCTTGTGATACCTATGGAGGTGGGTTTGTCTTTTGAGCAAAAAGACTCTGTCTCTCTCTTTTTTAATTGTGAAATTTTAGTCTGTCATTATGTTTTTGATGAATCATATTGGTTTCTTTGTTTGTCATTCCAGGCCATATGTAGATATTGTATATAGTTATTTAAATTTGAGATGTTCTAATTATAATGTAATAATTTATAATTATGATATATGTTTCTGAAAATAAAAAAAATATTTGAGTAAAAATAAAAAGTGAGAAAGAATACCACTGCCAAGATGTCAGTATCACTCATAAGAATTAACACCAACGGGGCCTTTTGATAAAAGACAGCAATGCTTAAAATCCACCAGGCCATTATCATAGCATATTAACTGTTATCAGTAAAGTGAATGAAAAATAAAAAGCTTAGCTAAAGGAAAAGAAATATCTTTGGCACTGAAGCAACAAGAATGTGGGAGAAAAAATCAGTGTGAAAAAGAAATCAAATGTACCCTGTTTCTGCAGCCTCTATTAGAGCCTATCCTAGGAACTAAGTGTGTTGATGTAGGTGTAGGAACAGATATACCAAGCAATTCTATAGATATTAATTCCAATTTTCATAACTTTTGTATCTATACAGACAGTATTACACATGCTGTAGTCTGTACCTTTGATGAAATGTGTTTTTGTGAAGGGTAAATGTAATGATATTTGGACAAAAACAGATGAAAAAACACACCGATATATGGCCACTAAACAGATAGACAGTCAGTTCTCATGTGAAGAGTGGTTAAAATGAACCAGCACCATTTTGGTTTGGTAAACATTTTATGAAGTTACATTTCTGATGCACAAAGTACTTTAAAATCTATGTGATAAAAAATGGTGGCTGTTCGTTATTATTGGGATTCCCATTTTATACAATATTAATTACAAGTTAAAGGTAGAATATGGACTTCTGGGGTGTTGCAAGATGCTTTCCATGTATGGTTCTTCTATAGGGGTCGTTTCATATTCTGTTTAGAAGAGCAAAGGATTTTTAAGAAAGCGACAAATTTATAGGAAGTTTCAACAATAAAACGTGGAAAAAAAGATGTTATAGGACATGAGTCCAGTACTGTAGCTCAAAAGATGTCTGGAGAGGAGAAGGCAAACCATGGTGCATTAGGTCTAGCTGTAATCAAGACATGGGTAAAAGTGAAATGCCAAATCCACCCTCCTCATTGGCCCTTGCCACCATTTAAAAAGACCAATTTCAAAACAAAGAGTATCACATAGGACAACAATGTCAGTGTCTAAAGGATGGGAAAAGACAACTAACAAAAAACTGTGCTATGATATAATTTTTGGGATTATGGTTCAGATGAATACATAAAATCAGAACCGGACTTGTTTGCCGTTGCACTAACACAAACATTGAGAAGAGTATTTGCATTCAGGTAACTTTTCTGGCAACCATTTCCGTAACCTTATTGGTACAGTTTTATACAGCAGAAAACTGGGAAGATTATCCAGATCTGGACAGCACTCTTCTTTACTTGGTCTGCTAGATCACTAATGTGGCCAGTCAGGATATCCTTGCAGCTCAGGTAGTACTCATAACCTACACTGTGGCTATCACTTCAGCCAGGTGGATGTAAACATTAGGGTCAGGCTCAAAAGTCAAAGTAAAGACTGCTATTCTTACAGGAATATCATACAGTTCATTTAAAGCTTTACTGAAGAGCCTGTTTCTACTCACTTAGGAGCAGGATTATTTAGAAAGATGCTACAGGGAGACAGGAAGATGGAGAGAACCCCATTTTTTAACAAAAGAAAGTCCTTCTCAAATTTCATTGCAAAGATAAACTTCATAGACCATTTCAACATGGACATATTTTTTTTAAGAAAAATTGATGCTAAATGGCATTAGCATTACAATTAAACTCACATATAACTAGTATAGCTTTTGTCTGATGAGTACTTATGCTAATGCGTTCAAACTAAAACACTGAGTCATGTTCACTGCCTATTAAAAGGGTGAAAGTGATCCTAGGTGTATGACTAGATTACACACGCACAAAGGCAAAAGGACAAACAGACTGGATAAACAAAAAAAACAATCCAGGCAGGTCAAGGCACGGATAAACTCTAAAATTTATTCAGTAAGCGCTTTCGGAACAGTCGATGCTCTTCCTTCTTCAGACAACTACACCAAAATGTAAAATCTCTTAAATAGCAAATACCAATTCATAAATTAATCAATAATTCAATAAAGAATAGATGTGTTCCTTCTTAAAGGAACATCGATATAAAACACTATTTACCTAACAGAAAAGCAGAGAAATACAGGAAGAAGCACATGTTGTTTAGACTAATTAATTACACTAAACTTTAGAAAAATAAAAAAACATTCATAATTACATTCAATAAAAATGCATTAAAAAATATGTATACATGTATATCAAAATATATATATATGTATATATATATATATATATATATATATATATATGTAAAAGACGCACAATGTGACTAACCCAAAGGCTACATAATTCTACTTTCTTAAAGCCAGTTTTTTAAGGCAACATTTAATGGACACTGTCTCATTGAGACCAGGTAATAAATAAGATGCAGTCAAAATTTGCCATCTTAATTCTTCTATTTCTAGGTCAATCTGCCAAGGCCCCCCCTCTATTGTCCTTTACTATTTGTTTGAGAACTGCAAATCTAAAGAAGTGATTAGGATGGTTACAAATATGTCTGGCCAGGGCATTAGTGGGGTCTCCTTTGGTTATTGCATATTGATGCTCATAAATACATTGTTTCAGCCTTCTCTCGGTTTTACCGATATAAAAGGCATAACAAGCTTGACAGGATGTGCAATAAACCACCCCACTAGAGTCACAAGTAAAATGACCTTCAATTTTCAACTGAACCCCACGAATATTAAGCTGATAAGCCAGATTCAAATATTTACATTGATGGCATCTGCCACATTTAACCATTCCTTTAGACCTACAAACTTGACTTTTAGTCGGGTAAAAAAGCAAGGATTTCAAATTTAAACCTTGTCTAAAAGTAATAGTGGGTTGGTTCCCTAGGGCTTTAACCAACAATGAATCTTCCATAATTAAAGTCCAATTTTTAACCATAGTTGCCCTAATAAAAGAATGGTCAAGATTATAAGTACAAAAAAATCTAACAATATTGTTACTTCTTTGCTCTTTTATGGGTGTATCAAGATTTTCTAATTGTGCATCCTCACACTCAGAGGCTAACAATAATGGCTTAAAAAAGCCATTTTGATGTTTATTGGTAACCTCTGTCACCAAAGAGCGCACTAGTAAAGGAGGATAACCCCTCCTAATGAACATTTCTTCTAATAATGCACATTCTTCTAAAAAATCAGCTTCATCGGTAACCATTCTAGCAGCTCTTACCAGTTGGCCTTTCACGACCCCCCTTTTATGGTGATACGGATGGCAACTCGAGAAATGAAGAAAGGCGTTAGAGTAGGTGGGTTTCCTAAAAATACGACTTTTAAACCTCTTGTTAATATAATCCTTTTGCATGAATATATCTAGAAAGCTAATAGAGTCTAACCCAATGGTGTAAGTGAATTCCAAAAAATCTGTTAAACCTGAAATAGCAACAATAAATTCTTCTATAGTTTTCTTTGGTCCTTTCCAAAGAAAAAACATGTCGTCCTGGTATCTGGTGTACCAGGCGACATTTTCCTTAAAAAGGAAATTTTGGAAAAGTTTTGTTGTTTCCCATTGGGCCATAATGCAGTTGGCAAAACTGCCACCACAGGGGGAGCCCATTGCTACCCCTGTTTTCTGTACAAAAAGATCACCTTCAAACAACATAAAATTATTAGTCAATACTAATTCCAATAGGGTTTCCAAGATGTAAATGGTGTTATAATCCACATTTCTATCAAAAAGGAAATCCCTAACCCACTCTAATCCCAAAGTATGAGGGATCACCGTATAGAGATCTCTTACATCAACAGTCAAAAAGATGTAATCATCTTTAAAAGGAAAAGTATTGAAAGCCTTTAAAAAGCTCCACGAATCTTTACAGATTTGAGTTTCTTTTTCAATGAGTGGCTTCAAAATACTGTCGATGTATTTAGCACATCCGTATGTGATGGACCCATGCCCTTCAACGATGGGCCTAAATGGGGGGTTGGAAAGGCGTTTATGGATCTTTGGTATACCGAAAAACGAAGCTATTCTAGGGGCTGGCATAGATATAAAATTAAATAAGTCCAAATCAATAGCTGCTTCAATGAACAAATCGTCTAAAATTCTTTTAATTTTCACATATGCCATATTCAATTAGTTTCGACTGATCTTTTGATACGCTGAGTTTTCTTGGTGTATTAACATAGATGAAACATATGTATCATGATCCATACAGACCAACCCTCCCCCTTTATCAGGCTTCATTATCCTTATTTTACAATCCTTTAAAAGCCTGATAAAGTCACGTTCCTTATCACTTATATTAAAGCCTCCTTTTTTAGTTCTAGACCCTCCTTCACAAATTTCTTTAAATTAAAGAGACTACAAGTGCAGCGGATGCACCTATAGTACTGTCTGGACATGAAGATTGTTCCACGAGGCTTACGAAGCTTTAACATGCCTAGCCAGGGTCGCGACTACCCTGACTTGCTGACAGCTTGGCAGAAACTGAATTTAGATGCTAGTCGCAAGTATCTGGAACTTCTTATAACTTATTTTGGACCTGAGGAAGCTGCACTTACTGAAAACATTAATAGTAAGCAGAATTTAATTTTTAGTGAGTTTGAACATGACATAGTGCAACCACTCTTTGAAAATTTACTTGATAGCATTCTTGCATTGGAACGCAAGTTATTTCAGCAGAAAAGACACAAGATAATCAAACTTGAACGATTTTAAATTAGGCCATGTCTTCACATGGCCTAGGAATAATTATAACAATACTAGTAATACTGTAAATTCTAATAATGTCATTAATGTTGATAGTAATTTCAATAGGAATTACAGGCATTTTGATAATGTGAGCACTGTTATCAATGAAGACAATGCTAATAGTATTAAAACTGAATGTAATGGCACTAATGAGACGTATGATAGAGTATGTCTGAACTCAGTAGATACTTTCCAATCATCTCAAATTACTACTCGAGTTGTTTCCAACAATGTTTCCAATGAATGTGTAATAGAGGAGGCTATTACAACCAGTAGCCATCCATCTGCGACTACTAAACAGAAGAAGGGGGTGGTATTGATAGATACTAGTGTACACACAGATGTTACAGAATCTAATGATGTGATCAATGCTGTGGCTAATAGCGATTCCAATGATGTTATACATATAGTACATTCCAGTATGCACACTGATGCGAACCTTTACCCTGAGGTACGGATTATTAAGAACAATCCAGTCAATGTAGAACAAGGGATAGATGTAGCTGTTAGACCTAAAACACAATGTCATAAAATAGGTGCCTGTCCCGACACTGCTTTGAATGTTTCTTTTCCTCTTCCAGTAAGACTAGAGAAGGGCCCGAGACGCACACGCTCTATGAGCCGTGGACGTCAAAAGAGGAAGCTCTCAGAAGAATTTCCTCAGAATCAAACCCTGAAGAGAATGTGGAACAGCAGGGAGAAACGTTAGTATATAATCTATCTAGTATAATGTTAACAGATGATGATGTGAAATTGTTGAGTAGAGGAATGAATTTCATCCCCAATAGCACTAGTGCCCTGACTGAAACCATGACAGACTTAAAACTGTTCTGTAGGAACGTCATGCTTAAGCTTATACACAAAGGCTCTGATATAGGTGAATCAAAAGATAGGCAGTTTGCTTTTAAGAACCTAAGTGAGTATATACCTGTCAACCATCCATTAGTAGAGACTTTCCAGCGCCTCACAGAGGAGGAACTTTACAAATACTATGATAAAGGTCCGAACATGAGATCCTATAAGAGAGATAATTTAACCCACAAAGAGAGGATCAGTCTTAGGAAATTGCAGGACATTAATACCATTGTTATTAGACCGGCAGACAAAGGTGGCCGAGTTGTTGTTATGGATATCATGCATTATTATCAATCAATGAAGAATATGTTGAATGACAGCTTTTATGAAATTATTACATCCGATACATCCTTAGAGATTATAAGGCACATTAAAGACATACTATCTGATATACATATGAGCCTTTTAATTGATAAAGATCTCTATGAGTACCTTACCATCAAGGCCCCTATGATTCCTATTATGCACGGTCTCCCAAAGATACATAAAGATGCCCATGACCCGCCCATGAGACCTATAGTCTCTGGTCGAGGATGGGTCACTGAGCATCTTTCAGTATATATAGAGAAAAATCTAAGACCTATCCTTAATGACAACAGATATGTGTTAAAGGACTCCAAACAGTTTTTGTTGGACCTTTATGAATGTATTGAACAAAGTAATTCGATAGGAGATTGTGTCCTTGTTACACTTGACATACAATCACTATTTACTTTTATTCCCAACAATGTTGGCCTTGTATATATATCTGATTACTTGAAGACACACAGTGACTATAGCTTGGTCAAGACTGACCTATTGGTACATTTCTTAGAACTAGTGTTGGAAAATAACATTTTTGTCTTTGATGAAACGATCTACAGACAAGTGGATGGTGTAGCAATGGGGACACCATGCGCGAATAGTTATGCCAACATGTTTTTAGCTCACTGGGAGGAGCAAGTCATGTTTGATCTTGAAATTTTCAAACAGCATGTAATGTTTTTCAGACGTTTTGTGGACAACATCTTCATTCTGTGGAAAGGTTCAATAGATGAACTGCAGTCATTGCTAGAGGCAATGAATGAGTTGACCAGTTATCTTACATTTACTATGAATCACTCATTATACAGCATTGAGTTCTTAGATCTATATATAGAAAAGCTCCCCAATGGCCTCATCAATACTGGCGTATTTAGAAAATCATGCTATTGTAATTCCTTATTAATGAGATCTAGTATGCATCCAGCTTTTGTGTTTAGGAACATTATTAAAGGCCAGGCGATCAGAGCCTCCAGACTAAATCCAACTCAAGCAGGTTTCCTATCAGAGTTAGACAACCTGAGGGGAAGGTTGACAGATAGAGGCTATAGCACTGCAGAGGTCAGTAAGAACTTAGAAAATATACAAGATTTAAGACGGACTATAGCTACACCTTACTTTGGACCCATGGAGCAAGTAGGTGTTATTGATAGGGGTACATTTACCCCACGTATCGTGAAATTTACTACTATGTTCACATCTGACCATAATGAGATCAGAGATATCATTAACACATTTTGGACCATTCTACAGATAGACGATGATCTCATAAAGATTGTTGGGGATACTCCAAAGTTCCAATATAGAAATAAGAGCAACCTTAAACATATGTTATGCTATCCGAGACACACTAGACGAGACGAGGTGGCAGGGAATACTATGCCATGTGGGCATTGCAACTTTTGCTCTTATATTGATACAGCCACTGAGTTTACACATCCTGATTCATACAAAGTGTTTAGAACTAATACAACTGCAGACTGCATGATGTGTAATGTGGTATATCTTGGGGTTTGTCAAGCCTGCTCTAGTTTCTATGTGGGCAAAACAAACCGTAAGCTCAGAGACAGAATGATGGAACATATATATATACCACATCAGGAAGGGTTCTAGCCATAATGCTTTGGCTAAACATGCGAGTCTTTATGACAACACACACACATTCTTATTCAGGGTTTTAGAGGTTGTAACACCGAACAAAAGAGGAGGTGACATTAGTAGTCAAACTGAAAGTAAGGAAAGTGACTGGATTGTCCGATTAAGAGCTGATAGTGGATTAGGCCTGAATGAGAGAGCCTCCATTAAACCCAGATTGAGGAGACGCAGGAATATAAAATGATCATATCCACACATTCTTGCTGCACTTAAGTGTATATGTTCTGACTGAATAATCAAGTAACTTACAAATGTTTTCAGTATTTAGATGCAAGTAAGATTTTTTCTGCAGCCCATGACATGACATTTTAGCATACTCAACTTTTTTACATTTTTTGATCTATTTGTCTTTTTATACATATGTGTATTATACTATTTATTCATTTTTCATTCATCTTTGAATGCTAGATATAAGTACTTACACTCATATACCTATATTTTTTAGTATTGTCAAGTATATGAGATTTTTAACATTTCCCTTTTAATTGTGTTAATTGTGTTAATTGTTTCTCTTGTTACACCCATATATATACTGGGGAATTTTAACTTGTGTACCATTCAATAGATCTGAAGAAGCTCTTAGCAGCGCTTATCTGATGGAATAAAGATTTTAAGTCACCAGTGGTTGTGGTTCACTTGCTTGGACATTACTGGATTACTACTTTTGTTTGGGATTTGAATACTCTGTTACAACACAGTTTTTGGTTTTTGTACCAAAGAGATCAGCGTCGCTCCTTTCTACACCTGTTGGATTTTTATATTTGCTTTTTGAATAGGAGCGTTTACCTGGCAGGAGGCTGTAACTTTTTTATTTCTTCAGTATTATATTATGCTTGTAACTGGATTTTTAAACTAACAAAAGACATATTCTGTCATGATTTCTTTGATGCTTAAGCTGCCACCCCCAAATCAGATTTTCTTAAATGCCTTTTATTATATGCTTTGGATGTGATCATATTTTTTTGCGCCATGGCCAGGGTGTCATATCCATTTGTTGTGTCATCACGCACTTTGAATATCTTTGGGCAGCTGTGTGTTGCTTTGTGACATACCCACACCCATAATACTCACAGAAGTTTCTAGCAGAAATACACCACACATCTGTCATACTGTAGTAATGTCCACAATGTAATAATGCATATAGTGTTTAGAATAACTCTCACACCTTTTATTAAATTAAATCTATTACTGGAGTGACTTTAGTTTAATAATACAAAGATGTAACCAGTAAAGCATGAAGAGTTATATCTATTACTAAGAACAATTTAATTATGTCTATTTTTCATTTATGAAGTCAAATAAATAATGCCTTGTTTTATATTATTCTGCTAAATAAAATCAAATAATGTATACCGGGTCTACCATCCCATCTTCCTTTCATTGTTGTGATAGTTGCATAAAGGGTGTCATCTGCAGTTCTGTCACCATTACTGGTTTAAAGACTCAGAAGTGAGATAACATTGAATAACATCATCTGGCTTCAGATGAAGAATAACGTTGTCCAACAGGCCCTTTCTGACATCTCA
>NC_056747.1:600090024-600092524 GCF_019279795.1 Protopterus annectens
ACTTCTTTGAATCAAATTTATGAAGTGTAAGATGGGTATAATATGCATTGGTAAATATCATCAGTTGAGTAAAGGCCAGGTTTTGAAGTGATACGGATTTTAATGTTAAGTTAAACGCCTCTACTATTTTACTGTCGTCTAGGGATGGCAATTTCTCTCTCCAGTATTTGGATAACAGAATATGATTATTATATTTTCTCTCTTTTGCCATTTTATACTCTGAGGATATATATTTTCTATCTTGTTGCAATGCTTCCCACAGATGACCTGAAATAACTAGTTCCTCTTTTTATTTCAGAACTGGTAAAATAATTTATGGCCAAATCTTTTAACTGCCTCATTATAATTAAATAAGAGATGGGAAGATTCATCTCTTTTAAGATATCATGTACCGCTACTCCTAGGAAGGGGTATAAATCCCTTACAGTTAATTCCTTAATAAATGGATATTTCTTTAAGTCTATCAGTTGATTACCAATAGTTATATTAGGATTTCCATCAAACGGTTGAAACATCATCATATATTTTAAAAGGTTCAAGGAGGCAAACAGAGTTTGAGTCGCCACTGCCCATACCTTGATGTGTTCCATTAACTCATATTTACTCAATGTTTTATATTCAAAAATGGTACAGCTTTAACATTAATTCTCTTCCCTTTTATATGTTTATAATTTAGCAGTACCCATTTGGGTATCCATTTTCTATTTTCACTATCCAAGTAAGACACCCTTAAAATCCTATTGGCCTGAATCACTGTATAATACATCTCAAAATCTGGTAAATCCAACCCCCCCCCTCGTTTTAGGAGCCATCAGTTTTCAGAGGATATTCTCGTTTTCTGGGTTCCCACAGAAATTTCCCCAGTCCTATCTGAAATTGCTTGAAAAAGGATTTCGTGATTTTAAGTTGTGCTGCTCTAAAAATATATAGCATTCTGGGGAGAGCGTTCATTTTTATTATCGCTGCTCTTGCCATCATCGGTAACTTCAACTTACTCCATCTTTTCAAATCCATTGTTATTCGGTCTCCAGTTGCCTTAATATTGTTGATAAAAAATTCTCTATTTTCAGTTGAAAAGTCAATCCCCAAATATTTTATTCTTTCTTCTGTCCTTATTCGTCCTATCAATGGTAGCATTAAAAAAGGTGTAGGTGTCTTTAGAGGGAATATTTTGTTTTTTTTAAAATTTAGTCTGTAATTAGCAATTTTCTCAAAGGTTTGTATTGCTGTTAGTATTTTTTCTGTATCTGACACCGGTGTAGTACTGTATATATTTAAATCATCTGCAAAAGCAGCCATCCTAACCTTTATCCCAAGAAGTACAGGAGGATTATAATAAACTTTTTGTTTCATATGAAGAAATAAAGGTTCCAAATACAGATTAAACAGTATGGGAGACAATGGGCACCCCTGTCGAGTTCCATTTTGTCTATATACATTTCCATATAGTCTTAATTTCCCCAAGTACATATATGAAAACCTTACATGTGCTTAAGGTAATGTCATTTGTGCTGAAATGTACAAGTTACTGCATTTCAATCTTCCACATTTCAAGGGAACACAGCAGACCTCTTCCTATACATACGCTATTGTCTACTAGACAGAAAAATACTACGGTGTTTATTAATTTACTTATTTGTCTTTTGCATGTTGTTTAAATTTAAACTGGCCGGGCACTCAAGAGATTAGAGCTCTAAGTCTAAATCTGTTAAACCCAGTAAATATTTATCTTTAACATGCCTTATTATATGATTCCATGAATGTAAGAAACAGACCAAATTCATAATTACATGACAGTGTATACACAAGCATCAATGTCAGACAGCATGTGTATTACAGGAAATAATGGCTCTCCCAGGGCAGTTCTGTGATTTGGTGCTGCAGAAGTATGTTTCATTAACAAATGATTTTACATGTATACCACATCAAAAAAAAGGGATCTAATGTTGCTCTAACAGCAGTACAGTTCAGTAGTGGAAGTATTCTACCCCTTATTTGAGTTAGTTGCAATTTTCACTCATACAGTGACTGCTTATCTGAGTATTTGTAAATGTTTATTGCTGTTTGATATTTGCTGTGTAAAGACAAAACTATGAAAGCTTCAGCTGTAATAATCTGGATGACTGTTTGTAAATTGAAAATTGCAGAAACACAACAGTATTGTGATTTTGTGAAGGAGGGTCAAGCTACCCTGCATCCTGAATGGCAGGAATGCCTCTAGCACTAGATACACACACACACACACACACACACACACACACACACACACACACACACACACACACACACACACACACACACACACACACACACACATACTTATCAACACCATATTCACACAAAAGTGGGAAAATTGGAAAACTACAGCCACACACAATAATCTTACACAAAAACCAAGACTAATGTTAATATTTGAAGTCTATGATCTTTATCCATCCACAACCCCTTTTTCATATTTTTGCTCATGGGGTAAGGGTGTCACTTCAACAGTGACAATCAT